>NC_030850.1:606281-906281 GCF_000208745.1 Theobroma cacao
TTAACTACTACTCTCTCTCTCTCTCTCTCTCTCTCCATATATATATATATATATATATAAGGACATTTGCATTTGCTGCATAAAGTTGTCCTTCATTTGTGGGGACAAACCTTTGAAACCGACCAAGTTTAGAAGTGGGGTGTAATGATTAAGAAACCTTGGAGCTTGTTCAGACTTGGACTCGCCCTAGAATAATATTTACTAGTTTTTTCTTCATTTATTTATCTATGCTACCTTGCTCTTTGTATTACCTCTCCTTTCCCCCTCAAGCTCTGATCCTTTGGTACTAAAATCTCTTAAGCTGTGAGTCGATGTTGGATATATGGTAATTACAGTTTCTGTCTTCTTTGTCCACACCAAGGGGATGAGGTCAATAATTTTGGGTTAAAAATTAGTTGTTCAATTATTGTGAAAATAAACATTGTTAAAATTGAGTAATTTGATCGTTTTCAATTTTGAAATATAATAATATAAATATATTATAACACATAAAAAAAAATGTTATTAAAAAAACTAGTTAATTCAATGATTAGCCAAATTATTAAATCTAATTTGATCTATGGATTAAAATTTTATTTTCAATTTTAAAAAAAAAGGTAACGGAATTAACTGTTTGCACATTATTGCTTTTGAGGTAATAGAACGCAATTCCAATTCCATCCCTCTTTTAGAAGTGGATAATAGGTTGTTATTGACAATGGGCAATGCATTGGTACAACATTGTTTTAGAAAAAAAAAAAGATGGGGTATCATTCTATTCAATATGAAATATATATGTATATATATATATATATAGTACATAGGAAGACATTGCTGAAAGAAAGAAAGAAAAAGGTGGAGGGAGGGAGGGAGTAAGTTTGCTAGACTTGCAAACACAGACTTGTTCTCCCTTTGTAGCTTTAAAAGGCTTTTGGGGGGAGGAAGGTTTTACCCGATTTGATGTTGCATGGCATATATAGCAAAAACACGAGAAGAGAAGAAGTCCCAAACGGTTAGCGCATATTTGGTTGGTAGAACTGGAAGTGGCTGATTGCACATGAAAAACAGCCCTTTGGAAATGGAAACAATTGTTGGTTCCCGTTCATGGTTTCCTCTAGGCTGCCCCGCCACCTGCCTCTAGCCCTCTTACTGTTTCATGGACCCACCTCTGGACCACTTGATTGTCTTGTCGTTCGCGCTCCATGGTTTGATGGGAGCATCCGACGGTTAATAACTCCTTGCACCCGCAACCGTCCAGCGGGTCCTGGCCCTTAATCGGGCAATCACCAATGTTGACGAATAAGAATCAGAATCTAATTGACAACGTTTCTCTGTTTCCCCCCCCACCCCTAGGAACTCAAATATGGAGTGCAGACGGGTCTCGATCAGATCAGACTACCAGCAGAGTGACAAAAGTGTCCCCCCGTAACATAGAAATGTACCATCATTGCTTCTCTTTTTCCTCCGATCTACCCTTTGTTTAAACAATCCCATAGCTTCCATTCCCTTAATCAAAATATTTTCATGCATGCATTGTTGCTCACTGCTATACCTCTGATCCTTTGACAGTAGTTTCCAAACATGCTTTCTTAATCAATGATTAGGTGAACAATAATGCAATTACGAGATGAACTAATCCGGCCTATCACATTGCTCATTAAATGCACAAGACTTGACGAGAATCACGATCGTACCACTCTTTCTATACCACTCCGTACAGTTTGGGGTTGGGTGTCTAGAGCTAGACTGTTCACCCAGAGTGCAGACAAAGTTGTTGTGCTTTGTTGCTTGAAGGGAGGGTGATACAGTGGCTCCAATAGGGAATGGCGGAGTGGACCCTGCGGGTGTGGCTTACTTCGTGGTTGCAGCCTGATCCAACCGGCCAGCCAGTACACTGTTGACAGATGGTGAGAGAGTTTGGGACAGTGCAATGCAGAGTTGACAGCTGTCCAGTTTAAAGCCTAGTCTCGTGAGAGTTCAGATGCTCCAATCTTTCCTCTCTTGACCAATTTGCTTCCCTCCGGATCCATATGGACATTGATTCCTGTGGATTGTGCTGTACTGCTGCTTTTTGTTTTTCTCCCCTTGTTGTTATTACCATTAATATTTCATTGCAATTCGTTCATACTCTCCCCTAACGAATTCCCAATGTAACTAAACTTGAAACATGGATTTCAGCTTATAAAAAACTCATGCAGGTCGACACAAAAATGGTAGTCCATCCTTGTTTCCTTTCTCCACCAGGATACCTTTCTAGACTAGTTCGAAGTATTGTGTTTGTTGAACTCCGCTGATGAATACTGTGAGGAAAGTCCCATCAGAAACCAGAATGTGGGTAAATACTCATTAAAAGTTAGGTTCGAAAGTTTAAAGATGGACCCACAATGTGGACTGAGAGCAAGTCATTTGCTTTTCCTTTAAGCTTCTGAGCTGTGCAGACGAAGACGTGACTAATTCTTCATTTTTTTTTCTTTTTTTTTCTGCCCTTTTTTCTTCAATGAAAGTTTGAGAAATGAGGAGAAAAAAGGAGAGGAAAAAAGCATAACTATAAGCTTTCACTAGTTCAACTTCTGAACTAGGCATAATTCAATTATGAAACCTTTCCCATAAATAATGACTACAAATATATGAATATCTTAATGGAGTTTGGTGGGTGAAACTGAACTGGGAAATGATTGAAGGGCCAGAGGCAGCAAGAAGAGAAAAAGAGAGAGAAGATGGTTCCTCCAAGAAAAAGTCAGGTAAGAGCGAGTCTGGGAGAGAAGACCCCGATTGCAGCAGTTTATCCCATGAACAAAACAGGTGTCCAAATCTCAGAGAGTTGGAGAATCTCTGAGACAAAAAAAAATTAATGAAAACTGATGACTGATGCGTGATCATCGTCTTAACGTATTCTTTTATGGCGGCCTGCTTCCCCCTTCCTTCCTCAGAAGATCGTACTACTCTTTTTCTCTCCTGCTTTTTCTGTTTTTTCTTCTTCTCCAGCTATGCTTTTGTATATATATATATATATTGGCTATGGAGGAAAATGATCATTCAGTCAAAATCAAAGTTGTTCAGTACTCTTTCTTTGCTCTTAATTAATTTTTGTAGCTTCAAATTCAATGTCTATGAATGTGATGGACTGTTAACATCTCAAACTTTTAATACTTTGGCTCAGTGAAGTCCAAAGCGACAGCATCTTGTTCTTGTTGATCTCTCTGATGTTTTATATGTTTATCCCTTAAGTACAGTTTCATAAAAATACAAGAATTTCTTGTTAAAGACAGAAACGTTACATGATAGTACTTTTTACGTTACATTTAAGAACCAATTGCTTAACAGACGATCTACACTTCCGCAGGAAATCATCCATTGATGGAGCAAGCAAAGCCAGTCATTTTCACTCGAGACAGTGGCCAGTCACGGTCCCTTAAAATTTTTTTATTTAATAATTAATATAAAATAATTTTTACTTATTATAGTTTTTCTCTTTTATTATTATTTATTATTTTTATTCTATTTATTTATATATTCATAATTTTTATTGATTTTTTTTAATTTTTATGAACCATCAACCATGTTCTTCCTCTTTCTTTTTTGTTAGATAAATTTTATCTTTTACTTGTCACATTTTTCTTTTCTTGTTATATGTATTTTATTTTTCATAATTTTAATCTTTAAAAATTAAAAAATTATTACATAATTTTTAAATATAAGTTATTGTATTGCATTATTGACTTTTGTTTAAAATTTCATCAATATATTAATTTTGATAGATTAATTCGTCTTATTTTGACTCTTTCAGGTTTTATAACTATAAAGAAAATATTTTTAATAATAAAAATTATTAAAAAAATAAAATAAAATAAATAATGAATTTTTTTAAAATAATTTAATTGTTTATATTAAAGAAGACATCACTCAAAATTAATAATTAATGAATTAAAATTCAAAAAATATGGTTGAACACAGCATTTTGCAAAAGATTATTATAAATTTTTTTATTTATTTACTATATAAAATTATTATTTATTATAAATCTTTTTATTATTATTGAAATCAACATATTAATTTAAGAAATTTTTAATCCTTTATTTCTTTTCGTCTCACAGTGAATCTCTGCTCCTGAAAGCTAACTGCAGGCCTCAAATCTTTTCTTAGACCAAAAATCACACACTCTATTCCTGCATGGGCGTATGGTTCTAAGTTGGTTTTTTCAATCAGAACATAGTACATAGCCATAACTATTTGCAAGGCCTTGTAGCTGTGTTTCTTGGGATATTTTGATGATAAAAGGTAAAAACTATGGCGTAAAATTGTTAACATGCAGAAAAGAATGTATGTAATTAAGCACAGATGAATATAGTTTAGAGTTTCTTTCTAATGTTTGGACTTTTATACTTCACGAGTTCAATTAAATTGTACGTTTGGACAGCACTTTCAAACTTTCTCAAAGAGGAAAGAGAGAGAGAGAGACGGAGATAGAGAGAGAATATGGAAGGTGCAACCATTAAAGGAAGGTGGTCAGTGTAAAATAAAACGGCTGTATTTCACATTCAATGCCTTTGTCCTTGATTTGCAGAGCATTTAGAAAGAGGGATTGCCCTCCGGGGTGAAACCAAAGATACCAGCATCGTTGGCTACAATCCGAGAGAAGCAACTGTAACAAGCAAAAGGTCTTTCTTTTTCTTTTTTTTTGTTTGACGATAATGAGAACTGTGGTACTGCAAATCTATGTATTCTTATTCCAATATTCTCTTTCTGGGTGGGAGTAGAAGATCAGGTACGTTAAGGTAAAAAGGGGAAAAGAACAAGGATGACTGGTGAAGTGGAGGGCAGGTGGAAGAAGAAAGAAGAAAGAAGGTGAAAAGAAGGGTATGAGATGATGGAGGAAAAGAGAGAGGATCACTTGGCTTTTTCCTTGCCAGAGACAAGCACCTTGCAGGCTCTATATCATACAGATTATACAGCGATCTTTATGCTTTAATGGTTAGCACACTAAGCTCTGTGATTTGATTTATTCTACTGCAGATTTCTTCACTATTCATCATCGAATTTTTCTTGCCTTATCATGATAATCTGTCAAGGTTTATGGAATTTGGGTTGGCCGTAGCTAGCATCATATTCCTGGTTACAAAGTGGTGAGCTACTGCTGTAAACGTATAAGTGTATATAATGAAGCAAAAAGGTAGCATAGGTCGTCTGATTTATGGGTATTCATTTGTTCCAGATTAACAAGCGACAGAATATAACGTACGAGTGAAAAAGGAGTGCTAGGGGTGTAGCCAATGTGGACCAATTTTTTTCTTTTTTCAGAGAGTGGCAGCTGGGGAAACCAAACCCATTGCAATTACTATCTGTCCTTTCCCAACAGCAGAGACGCCTCAAACCCAAAAGCTGCACAATCCTGTTTGAGGCGCGTGGCACAAAATACAACATTGCCTTTGAAAGACCAATGACACAAAGCAAAGCATTGGCAATTGCCATAGATAGGCATAGAAAATTCCTTACATTTGGTCTTACAAAACTCTCGCCATATACCCCCCACTCTCCCCCCCTTTTTTTTTTTTTTTGTTTTGGGTCTAGACCCGAGCTTTAAAGATTGGTTTTGCACCTCTGAACCAAGCTTTTTTCTTGTTTGTACTTCAATGTTGTCATCGACAGGCGGGGAGGAGAACAACTACAACAAAGCAACGATAAGCCTAAAGAGAGTGTCCTCAACGTCCTCAAAATCATCATCAACATCTTCATCTCCTTCACTATTCTCTCCTCCTTCCCATCTTCACGACCAAACCCATAGACCCAAAACTATGGAAGAGGTTTGGAAAGACATTAATCTTGCTTCTCTAAATGATCACCCTTCCAGGGAAGGCCTGTCTGTAAACCCACGACTCACAAATCCTCAAAACCCGAATTTCATCCTTCAGGATTTTCTTGCCAGGCCGTTTAGCAAAGACCCACCAACGAACAGGGTCTGCACAAACGGGGGGGCCGGGCTCTATGGTTCCCCAGTGCGGCCTCCTGCCACTGTTTTGAGCCTGAATTCGGGTCCCGGCTTTGATTTTTTGGATAACTCGGATCCTCTCAGGTCCACCTCGCGTCTGCAAAGCAGCCCCATCTCAAATTTGTCCACTTTCAATTGTCCATTCGAGGCTCTAGCCTCATCTTCTAGCTTGGCTTCTTTTGGTAAGAAAAGGGTCAAGGAATCTGATAGCGGTTCTGGTGATCGACGGCACAAGCGTATGATCAAGAACCGAGAGTCAGCAGCTCGATCGAGAGCTAGAAAACAGGTTAATTAGTGCCTTTCTTGTCCTAGCTACTGTCTTTACTGTTATACATATGCATTTCACAAAATGTCTCGTTTCGTGATACTCCTTTCATTGCAGGCTTACACAAATGAGTTGGAGCTCGAAGTTGCACATCTTATGGAAGAGAATGCAAGACTCAAGAGACAGCAAGAACAGGTAACTCAAAAGCCAAATTGATTTTTATTACTAGCAGACAAACCATGAAAGAAACACCCCCCACCGAAGAAACAACCAAAGGGCCCACTGATCAGTGTTTCCTCATTAATACATGAAACGCTTGGGTGCTTAGCTTCACCAAAATCTGATAACCCCAACATGCATGGAACTTGGGAGCAGACTGTTCTTGTGAATAATTATAGTGCTAGTAAAAGAAAGAAAAGGGCAATTAATATTGACATTGTGCTTCTATTTTGTTTTTGGGGCATGCAGTTACGCGTAGCAGCAGCTGCTCAACTTTCCAAAAAGCGCACGCTTCAGCGGACGTCAACAGCTCCATTTTGAGGAACATCTCTGCCTACCTTCTAACAAATTAATCTCTCCTTCTTTCCTCTCTCTCTCTCTCTCTAAGAGCAGAGGTCCTTTAAGCTAGAAAAGGAATGAATTTGTATAGGTTTTGGGGAGCTTTTTTCTTTATTTTTTTCACTTCTGGGGTGAGCAAGGTTTGTACTTCTAGCAAGACAGTTGATTTTGGGAAAGAAAAACATGCGCTGTGGGGAGGGGGGGAGTGGGAAAAGGAAAAGGAAGGGGTATGTTTACATTTCCTGATATGCAGGAACTTTGTTCTGGTGGGTCTTTGTTTGCTTCCTCTGTTGGCTTGTATCTTTCCTTGGACTACTGACTTTTTTGTTTCCTGTCCTTCAAACCCCATTCTTTGCTTTCTTTCTCTTTCTCCCCTTCTCATGCCAAAAATTGGTGCTCTGTTTGCAGCTGTGTGGAGAGATCTAACTAAATTTTAATGACAAACAAAAATTGAACAGTAAAAAGAAGAAAACAACACAAAAAGGGATGTGACATATCGGCCATGGAATTTGTGACAACTCCTCTTATCCCGTTCCTTATCAGGGACCTCCATCATCCCTCGTTTTATCCCAATACTATCGGTAATCGATGCCCCCCACCTTGTCCGACATCCATTGGCATTTTTTCCCTTTCATACTTTTGCTTCATGTTTTTTCCTGATTTTAAGCAACTTTCCCTTTTACATATACTTCCCTCCAACAGAGGATCAGTAATGTTAAAAGATCATAATAATCTCGTAATAACAGGATTTGGTAACCTAATCTGTTTCTGCATATTCCCTCCCTTGCTCTGGCCAAATACATACAGAACCATCAGCCAAAACTTCACTTAACTCATGCTCTCTGCTGCAAGAAAACAAGAGGAGAAAAGGGTTATTTGTAGGCTTTGTTATTGAATCATTGTTAGTCATAGAAAAGGGGGCCAGAGAAGCTTTGGAGGCCAGCATGCTAAAGTTTATACATTTTCACTTTAGTTAGGTGGCCTAGTGTGATGTGAAGATGTGTTATGTTGTGTCCCCAATGTGTAAATGTGGGGAATTTAATTGTTGGACATATATACGTACTTTTTCCATACATTTAATCTACATTTGCAATAGTCATAGCAAGTGATAGTGTGTGCATGATCAGATTGGTAGAATCAACAAGATTTGATCGTTTGCAATAAAGATTTGTACCCTCAGGTTTTACTCCCTTCCCTTAGACTTTGATTTAATATAAAATAATAATAATAATAATAAATTCAACCAAGCACAGCCAGCCCCAGTAATATTAAAACCTAACTGCCCAGCAAACATTTCTTAGGTTAGCTTTCGAAATTCTTACCTTGGGGAAGTTTTAAATTGGTTTTGTCCTACCTGGTAATTTAAGGTTTTCTAAGACCAATATTCAAGTAAAATTAAGCATCCGAGCATTAATTTATGCATTATTCCTCTACCTAAAGAGTAAGGTTCGAGTTTTTTTTTCTTCAATTATAAAAAAAAATTCAAATAAAGTTAAAAAATACAAATTCTGACATACAGTTGGAAGTTTTTGACTTTTTTTTTTTTTTCTAAATCAAATATACATATATCAAAAAACAAATAATCATATAGTACTTGATTGAGAGTTGATCATATTATCAAAATATCAATGCCAAACCTCCCACACAAGCACCCACAAATTCATACATTGTAATGAATTATATAATATACACAATATCAAATTCAATTTAAATATATATTTTAGTATTTGATTCATTGATTAATACCTTTTTCTCTAATTAAAAAAAATTAACTTAAATCTATCGATAAATAATATCAAAAAGTTAACCCATCCGAGCAACATCAATGTCACTTTTTGCTGCTTACATTTTTATCCTTTGCTTTGTAATTTTTTTTAACTTTTTTTATGAAAAGATCCCTTGGTGTAGCAACACTAACTTTGGATTGGAACAGTACTAATTTTGGCAGGCACGTGCTGGAGTTAATTCTCTGTTTCTACTTCTATTTCCTCTTTACTTATATTAATATATATTTGCTTATCATGATATCATATGTGGTTGTAGTGGCAGACCAAACTTATCTCATTGCATTTGTGCCCTCAGCTGTTGCATTAGCAGTGGGACCATGTTGTTATGTATATGTATATGTATATGTATATATTTTATGGCAATAATTTTGTAACCTAAGCTTTAAACAACTTTATGCTTTATCCATTTATATTTATCAAAAGATTTTGTGTCTATTTTTTTTTTATAAAAAAGAATGTCAAATTCAAATCTATGGAAAGCAATGGGTACTTCATTGCAGGGTACTTGCGGTATCCAACTCGATTATATAAGATTAAGATACCCCATAATCGAGTTAGGATTATAATTTCATTATTCGTATTGGGTTTGGGTAGAATTTGACTCAATTATATTTTTTTATTTTATATAATTAAAGATAAATTTATATTATTAATTAAATTAATTCATAAAATTATGATTATTAATTAATTTGAAATATTTTTTAACACATATATCATATATATTGTGTTAATTTATAAAAAAATATAATTACTATTATATATATACTTTAAATTTATAAACATAATTACTTTTTATTTTATATTAACGTTACAAAAATTAGAACTTATAAAATATATATTTAAAAAAGAAGTTGTGAAATAAAAATAGTTTTGGAACTTAATTATTTTTTTTAATTTTATGTAATTAATAACAAACTCATATAGTTAATTAAACTTGTAATATTATTTAAGTTGTTATTTGGATATTTATTTTTAGTTATTTAAATTGATATTTGAGAGAGTTGTTTTTGATTATTTAAATTTAAATTTTATTGTTTGTGTGCTTTTATAAATTTAATTATTAGTAAATTATATGGAATATGGATGAAAAGATTATTGTATATAAAAATTGGTACAAATTCGGATTAGGATAATTAGTTACCCAAGAAGAGTATTTTAATAATTTTTTACATAATCAGGTTTTTAAACGGGTTTAAGTAATTATCGAATAATGGATATGCACTAGGGTTAGGGTTATGATAATAAATTTTAAAAATATTTGGGTAATTATAGGGTTCGGGTATTTCATTTACTAATTGGATTCGGATTTGGATACCTTAAAATGAGTGGGTACTTTACCCGTTGACATTCCTATCCGAATCCGTCTTACCGGATTCTTCGCTTAGAGTAACAAATTTGACTTTTGACTACATTAGGACAATTTAAAAAACTTTTAATGGTATTTTTACATATTTGATTGCATGTACAAATTTTTTGCAGGATCGTGAATATATGAGTTGTATATATTAGTAATGGATATATTTTACTAGTTGTTATTAAAAGTGAAAAAATATAATTAAAAGTTTAAATAGCAATACTTATGAATATTCTTTTATGTAAAAAAATTGTTTACAGCAAGTAACCATAAGTAGAATATAAGCGATGCCATTATCGACATCCGTTGTCGTCCAGTGGCTAGGATATCTGGCTTTCACCAGGAGACCCGTGTTCGATCCCCGGCAACGGAACTCTAATTTTTGGTCCATATTTTTTTGGGCCTCCTTGCTTGTATGTATATCAAAAAGGCCCTTTTTGCTTCATTTGGGCTTTCACTGAAGTTTCCAAATCCCATAAAAGGCTAAAAAGAAAAAGAAATGATCATTTTTATAGTATTTGGTTGAGTGAGAAACAAGAGATAAGGGAATTTTCTTCTTTAGGTTCTTTATCAACTTAAAAAGTTAAAAGATGCAAAAATCCAATCATTCTATCCAATTTTTCATACAGAAAAATCAATGGAACAAATGGGAGAGACATGCAAATACTCATAATCAAGATTTTTTCTACATGAAAATAACTGGGCCAAGCTTGCCCTTGGGTGCAATGGATTTTTTATCACACCAACGTTTGTACGAGGCCAGAAGGTCGACGCTTCTTCTTTTCTGTGTTTTACTTTCTATCTTCTTTTCCGTTCCAAGTAATCTTTATTTACAAGTTAATTATTGAGACTGCAACAAACACCCAGGACCAACAAAGCTAGGATGTCTGGTTTTCATCTAGGAGACTCTCGAGGTTCCATTCCCTGGCAATGGGAAGTTCGGGCTCTGTTTTTTGTTTTTGGTATCGACAATGGCAGCAGTTTTGAAATTTGATCAAGAAGGCTAGAAGCCAGCTACATGGAAAGATGAAAACCAGATCAACATCTCCTCAGTGAAGGCTTCCCTTCTATGAAACCTCTCTTCTTCTCCCATCGAAAACCGGCACACTGGGCAATTCTTCCTGCACCCATCGAGCCACCTATCGACACACACCCGATGGAACTGATGCAAACAAGGAAGAACGCGCATGTCATCTCCTTCCTTCATGCCTGATAAACAAACACAACATATTTCGCCTTCTGAAGCTTCGCCGGCACACGGTCTTGCCTGGAAGTTGCTTTGTCCCTCCTTGACCTTCTTCGAGATATCTGGCTTGATCACCGCATAGGCTGCCGCTGCTTCTTTTATTCTTGCATGGACTCTTACACCAATCAAGTTGTAGATGAAGGCAACCAACTTGCTGAGAACCATTTGGTATTTTAGCAAAGGTTTAAGACATCCGTAGCATCTTTAATAAGGGAGACATGAAGAAACTGGCAAGCCTTCGTCTTGCTTAAGCAGTTTTGCTTGGTTTGGAAGGTTTGTTAGATTGGGGAGAGTCGATTTTGAGGGTTTAACACGAAGCGGTTGCACCTAAATCAAGAGTGTTACATATGACCTTAATGTTTTATTTTACGCATAGTTACCAATAAGAGTAAAAACCCTCTACTACATAAAAATCCAAGTTCTCAGTTCATTAATTGTCTATTTAGACATGGATTTGGGAGATTGCCAATTCTTGGTTTTGATTTGTTGTGTAAATGGTTATTTAGGGGTGAGTATAGTTCGATTAAAACTGAATTAAAGGACAAAAGAAATTCAGTTAATGTGTAATACATTATATGACAGTTAACATAAGATTGAAACATGAATTGTAATCAGGATGTTAACAGTATCCATTAGGTAATGAGCAAAATATCCTGTAACATCATCTTATGGAGGATTGGGCAGCATGCTTCGAAGGAAAGCAAGACAATGACAGAAAGTAGGAATCTATACTGATTCCTCAGTCCTGAAGAAACCTGATTAATTTCTAATGTGGTTTACAGGTAGAATCTAGTTCAAGCTATGCCTCAGTGCATACAGGGGTAGCTGTAAAACATATTCCAAAGAATTTCAATGCATAAATTTAACAGTGCAATTTTCAGAAACAAACAAAAAGACTTGCCCTGATCATTCCTGAAATGGTTTTTCATTACATGCAATGAAAGGTTGTGTTTCCTGAACAGCAAATCAGAAAAATTAAGTCTTAATATCAGCAGTTTACAAAGAAGAACAGCTTTGGTCTTCCATATTTTCCTGCAGGAACACCACTGCAATTGAATGGAAAGAGAAGATTGTTAGCAGCATGGAAAGAGCAAGATGAAAGGATCCCCACTTCCTGCCAATTCCTTATTTGTTCTAGCTGAATCCGCAGCAGCATCATTCATCGTATCATCAATATCAAGTATCTTCCCATCTCTTGGCACCAAACATGGGATCCCATCTTTTATCTATCAAACCGCAAGCAAACATAAAAAACTCCAACATAAGCTCCAAAACCATTACATATCTTACAGGCTTACAGCACTGGATCAGTTTTCTTGTAAAGGTAATGTTTTGTTTCTGATTTCAGAGCCAACAAGTACTTCGATACCCGATGACAGCAAATTGAATTGAACCCAAACAAAGAAGTGAATGAAAGTGCCATATCAAAAAGGGGAAACTGGAATTATAACTCACAGGAAAAGAGACGCCAATAGAATCACTGATAAGAGAAGCTGTTTCCTCACTAAACCTGCCAAATTTAATCAACCAAAGAAACAAAATTAGCAGACATAAAAGGGGAGGAAGGGAAGAACAAAGAGGGTACCTTAAAGGTTGTTTGGAGAGTGGGCAAACGAGGATCTCAGAGAGAGTTTTGCTAAGCCCGGTTCCTGCATCTTTTAGAAGGGATTTGCATAATCTCACCATTATCGCTTTGCTTCAATATCTGAACCCTGTTACTTTTAGCTTCGGTCTAATAGTCGTGATGATACCATGGCCAGGGCCCTTTCGGCTTTTGGCTTTGTGGGAACCTTTCTCAAACGCACCGCTTCAACTCTAATGCTCTCTGCTGGACTTGAGCTATCCTCTTACCTTTTGGGCCTTGAACATGGGCTACTTTAAACTGCGATTAGCCTTCACGGCCGAAAAACTATGATCACTTCGAGTGAAGTCTCTCATTCTCGCTCATTTGTTCGCAGCCTTCTCATTTCTCCCGCAAGAACATGCTTCAATGGAGGTAATCAAATTGAGCTCAAGAAAGCGTCAAAACGATGTCCCAAATGAACAGCAAGAACGTCCATACGTGAACTCTTTCGTTTCAGACACATCTTCACCAACCCAACTCTCCTCCTCCCTCCCTCCCTCCCTCCCTCCAATTTTCCTCCCCATTTTCTTCAACCGAATCCAAAACACTCTCTTTTCGTCATCCATCCCTTTCGTTTCTCGAATCGTGTCACGTTATAAAACAACTCTTTCAAATCCAAGCTCACCTGATCACTGCCCATAATCATTGGTAAAGCTTTGGTTGATTTGTACTCTACCTACCATAAAGTATAATTAGCTCGTAGGATGTTTGCTAAGATCAAAAATAGGAATGTTGTTTGTTGGAATGCAAATTGCAATGATTTTTGGGGCACTGCATACATGGGAATCCAGAGGATGGGCTAAAACTATTAATGGATATGGTGGATCAAAACTAGGTTGGAAGAGGAGGAGGAGGAGGAGGAGAGGGAGTTCATCCTGATGGAATGACTTTTATCGGCGTTCTTTGTGCTTGTGCTCGTCGTGCGGAGCTTTTTCTAGAGGCGGAGGAGATATTCAGGCGAATGCCGGAGGCTGACGAGGATGTGTCATCTGAATCTCTGCTCTGGGCTACCTTGCTCAGCGCATGTCGTTTCAGGGAAGGTGTGGCTGTTGGAGAAAGAATTCTTTGATTGCAGAAGAGCAGTGGGAACGTCTATGCTGTGGCAAAGCAGTGGGAGGATGTTGATCGTTTACGGTTTAAAAGCAGGAGCATACTGGGGGGGTGAAGTGTTAAAACCAGACGATACTAAAGTTTCGTGAACTTGGCTCTGAGATCAAGCTAGTTTACTTCTAGTTCCTGATGTGCTCTGCAAGAGATCTGTTAATTCTTTGTTACAATGGGTTTTACCTGTAATAATTGAT
Source organism: Theobroma cacao (assembly GCF_000208745.1). Lineage (NCBI taxonomy): Eukaryota > Viridiplantae > Streptophyta > Magnoliopsida > Malvales > Malvaceae > Theobroma > Theobroma cacao. The sequence continues at coordinate 620,382 of NC_030850.1, forward strand.
TTGCCAGTCTTGACAAAAACATTGAATTTGTACTTTCATTTTTCATCCGCTTAACTGTGACAAGAATGAGTTCCCAAAAGGGGAGAAAGAAACATACAAATCTATCAATTCTTCTTGCTTTTTCCTATTCTTTCTTATCAAACAAGAGAAAATGATAGTTTTTCTTCTCTTACTCACCTAGATTTAACTTTTTCTCTTATACAGTTAACTTTCAATTTGTAAGGGCATTTTAACATAAATGAACTAAGACAATGGAGAAACAGGGGCCTCACTCCATGTGGTAAACAGAGTTTACACAAGCAGACCCATTCACATCAAAAGCCATGAACAGAAATAAATACAACAGACTGGTTCTGGTGAAATTGTATGGACAGGCAGCAATATAGAAGTCACTTGAATACTTAAAACAGCTCACAGAATCCAAAGTACTGATGACAACAAAGAAAGATGGAAAAGTCAGAGCAATTAACTACATCTAATACAGAAGCTTGATATAATTTTGCCACTTCACAGCATCAAAATAGGCCAATTCTTCATTCAAATGCCCACTGATTCTCCCGACGAACCTCTTCCTCCTCCTCAGGGGTGAAATCATTCTTGATGTTAAAAGTCTTTCTGATCTCCTCAGGGGTCTTTCCCTTGATCATGTCAGCAACAGTTTGGCAAGTAAGGTCCAACAAACCCTTGATGTTCAAGTAGTTTGCTGCCTGCAGAAACATATGACAAAACCACAATACAAGACAAATTATCATCAACTAAAACCTACTGAAATTAACACATGGTAATCATCAAGCGCAACAATCAGTCTATCATTCTGCCAGGTAACATGCAGGCCTTAACCAGACAGCATCATATGCACAAACTAAAAGACAAATTCTATTGAAGGATTGATGTTCATGCTTCTAATTTGCACTTTTCTTTTAGTTACACAATGCAGTGTGCCAGAGTTAAGAACTTCTTCATCTAATGAAAATCCCAAGTTAGGCTTCTGCTTCTAATCTGAAACAACACCCCATAATCAACGAAGAATATCAAAAGAAAACATGACAACTATATTGCGTAAGTTCTACTCACACATAAGGAATTGACACAGCTTCTTTGACTATAGCATTAGCACTACAAGATACATGATAACGGTTCAATTTCCTTAAATCTATGGAAAAAGTCTACAACTTGTGACGCGATTGTAAACATATATCAAACTATATTCAAATTCATTAGCCTCCGAAATCAAAACACCAAAAGCAAACAAATTGAAAAATAGTAAAAGATGCCCATATTACAACAATAACCCTAAATCAAATTTCTAACAAAAAATTAAAAAATCCCCAATTCCAAAACCCTAGACCTTGTTATTCCATAAAAAGATTTAACCCAAAATTGAAACATCAACAACAAAGAAATAAGACAAAAAGGAAACGCACGCGCGAGAGAGAGACAGAGGGACTGACCAGAATGAGATCGAAGAGAGTGGCTTGATCGACCTTGACAAAGTCAGCGTCCCAATTTTTAAGCTCGTCCTCGGCGGTTCGATCTTCCGTCTTAGGAGCCTCCACGTGCTTTTTGCAATACTCGATCACCTTCGCCAGGATCTTACTCGTGACGTTGGGCAACGGTATGCCGTTATCGGCGCAATCGTCCTCGATCATGTGCTTTATCGTCTGCGATTCCAACGCCACTGCTTCATCCACCTCGAACGATTCGCCGTCCGAGCTCTTCAGAGTGATCTTCCTCCCCGAAGACGACATCGTTTTCGCTATCGAATTCTTTCGACAAAAAGAAGGAAAAAGAAAGGATCAACTAGCAGGGGCTTTTCCTTCCTTTATTTGCCAGAAATCAGACACTTTTCTTATGGAGAAAAGAAAAGTTTTACGACAGAATCCTTATTTATATAGAGGGTAGGGGTAGTCTTGGGGAAGGGTCGGTTTCTTTTTGGATCGGTGTGATCAATAACGTGGCGCTACGTGATTGTTTTATGTTCTCCCCAGACCAATAAAATGTTGACACGTATGAATCAAAAGGCCAGTAGATTAGATTAATAAAAGATTATGTCGCGGTGTCCTCCTAGACCAACCATGTGAAAAGAAAGCAGACTTTTTAAACATTTTTAATTATTGTGATAAAGGATTCATTAATTCAGAGCTGTTTAATTTAATTAATCTTAATTTATTGAGTAAAAGAATTGACATGCATTTTCTTTCAAGTTATATTTATAAAATTTTATAATAGTTAAATAAATACGTATGGACCATTAAAAGTTATATCTGACGTGGAAAATAATAACTCATTATATAACCCTTTACATAATATTATTATTATTAAATTAATAAAGGGGCTTTGTGCCTAGAAGCAAACTCTTTAGAATTTGATTCAAATGATACTTTTCCATCCAAGAAGGAAAAGATTTGAAGTCATCCCTTCTTGATTCTTGCTCAAGTGCATTGTTTGTGGCATGTTACCTTTGGCAGTCTCTGTTCTCTATCTCTGAAGAAAAACAACAGGAATTTTCTGGATTCCAAAACCACATTTTACGATTGAAAATTAGTCTATGGTACAACATATGCTGAATCTGGAAAACAATCAGGACTAATTTACACATTTGAAAGACTCAAAAGGCAAGGTAGCAATCTTTAGCACAGTTCTTCAGTTTTGACAGTGGCAACTAGTGGTTGCATTCTATATTTTTTTGACTCCCCAAACAAAATAAGAGCTCGAACCCTGTCACTCACGATTCCATAAATTGTGATGGTGGAGGGCTTATTTTAGTCTTCTCTGGACCTGCAACGGTTATGGATGTTTGTAAGTTCTGTTTAGGACTAAGAATCATCTCAATATTTTCCAATTTTGTTGTCATTAGATGCCGGACAATGAGTGGTTTAGAAGATAAATGAGATTTCATCGCGATCACAAGGTTCTTGGCATGGGTAGGACTTACCATAGACACCACGCATCTCTACTTCGCGCCATTCTTGAACGAGGGCACAGCAGCAGCACATCAGATGTGAGAGGAAATCGTCAATAAATCCACCCTGCCAAGAGAAGAAAAGGGTAGTGTTGTAAGGAAACCAAATTCAAAGTAAGGATCAAAAACTACTGTGAACAACTAATTGTGGACCTTGTATCCAAGATTAAGCTTTCTATTGAAAAAAAGAAGGTAGTAGGAAGTGATTATCAGTGATTTGAATCACACGGAAGTACGTATGTCACCAAAAAGAAGCGTAGATAATAGATACAACTGGGCGTGCCTATTACGTTCAGACAGCTCTAAACCGTATTCTCATGATGGCCATGATTAGTAGAGCACCGCGTATGGTATGAGGCCAAGGTAACAACATCTATACCACATTTTTACATGGCAAATAAAAATAGAAGAAAACTTATAATTCAGGGTCTTATATTCAGCATGACTAGATTACTCTTTCATTAAAAGAGAGTATACCGTAATGTTCAATGCCTTGCGTAGCTTCCTTCTAACACAGCAGGTGTAGCAACAGCAGGACAATATCAATGAATACGCCATCAATTCATTGCATGCTTCTGCAGAAGCTGAAGAAAGTTGCTGTGTAAGCTTTGAAATAGTACAAAAATCAAAAACAGAGTTTTCAAAGGTGTTGCAGTTGATATAACACTTTTCTGTAGCAAGCCGACAAGGGAGAAGGTAATTTCCTTTCCCAAGGAAAACACACACAATCTCACTTATGCATGCATGCTGAGCAATATAGAAACACACATACACACATATTTATTACAAATTCATAATCCATGTCGATCAGGATAGGTCAGAAATCAAACGCGTCCAATTCTTGCACAAACAAAATTAAAGGAATCAACAAAAATAGAGATCACACAGATTATCACCCAAGCTATAAAGAAATTATTACATAATCAAAATATAACTAACTAGAAATTAAAGTATAATTCAGAAATACTTACATATGTGCCTGTTTGTTGCCACAGTAGCAATCTTTGAAAATGTACCACAAGGATAGAAGAATGTCTTCATACCTGCAAAGGTTAAAGGTTGCTTAGGAGACTCGATTAACAGCAAATGCAGGAATAGAAGTCAGGCATATTATACAATAATGGGGCCCTAATCATGTAAAAGATGACATACACAGATATGGTTCTGAGCAACAACCGAGCAAATCAGCATGCCATTCGTCATATCGATGTGAACCTCTATCAGACAGCAGATCATGTCCTGATGAAACTGAAGATGTGTTTCTGAGCGAAAATGCATGGCATAAAACATTTAGTGACCACACTTAGCCCCAAGTAGATGTGCCAAGTACATTGTAAATGGCATCAGCAAACTAAATTTTGCATTAAAAGCATACGAATTTACCATTACCACCCAAGTTTTAAATTTATCAAGAAATTACGAGGCAAATAAATTATCATATTGAATCACATTGGCAAGTAAGAAATCTTACTTTTTCTGCCATAAATATGCCTACATCAGCTTTCAACTCTTATAGGACATAAAGCCAAAGGTAAATGGCAAAATAGGGACAGGTTACTGGGGATAGTGCTACATGAGACAGTTGTTTATATAGAACTACAATTGCATTTTGACAATGTAAAACTAAAAATGAAAAGAAAACTAACCTTGAAGTTGTGCGAGTATCAGATTTATTAGGTGAGCTTTCATCATATGAATGATCTTTCTCACTATTGGCATCTGAGTAATTGCGCTCTACTTTCTTAGACCCTTTCATGGAAGAACTCTTATCTGGAATAGAAGTTGCAGCAGCAACTTCTGTTACTTCAAGCAAATGCTGGATTACTTCACACTGCTGCACATCGTAATTAGCTTGTGATCGTTGCAGTTCTAGTTGAAGCTTTGCATTTTCCTTTTGCAGTGCTTCATTAAAACACAAGTTTGGATATGAGCAAGAAAGAGTTTTTTTCAAAATCATGGCATCATTTTTTGAGGGTTCTGGTTTCAGAATAACATCTTGCACCCTTCTATCCTCATCATCCAATGTGTACTCATGTTGATCTTTCTCAATAACTTCTAGTCTCTCCTGCAGGTTTGGAGAAATGAAAAATTAGTAACACAGGCAAAGCTGAAGACATGTAATCAATCCAACACAAGAAATTTTTTAGTGACTTCAACTATCTCATGGATATTATTTTTCAATGATATTGCTGCCCACAAGTTCCTATGACAAGGCAATCGAAACACAGAATCATGTATGTCAACTTTTGCATAATTCAGTACACTCTCTTTCCAGTAAAGGCTTGATATCTATTATCTTTGACAATATCAATAAACATGAAATCAGAGGCATTATATCGATTATCTTTGACAATATCAATAAACATGAAATCAGAGGCATTATACAAAATATTTTGGCCATGCAATTCATCTGTGAAGAAGCTGGCAGGCCTGATAGACTTGGATTTTCATACAATACAGGAGAAAATGGAAGATAAAGTAGTTTGAAGGAGCCTTCATTGTCTAGAAAGGCATTAACAAAAAGGAAATCATGTAGGATAACCAACCATTCCAAACCCTTAAATGTAACAAATACTCACTATTAATTGCACTTTATTGAAGTTACCGAAGCCATTATGCTTCAAATTGCACATGATAGTACTTTATAAAAGAATAACATACAAAGACGCATAAGTGTGCGTAATAGCACTCATTTTCAGGCCATCCTAGTATGTCAGGATCAAAAGGGCATTCATATCCCTATATTTTTAACATTATTAGCACTAAGAGTCAACAATTAAAGATTAAAATCTAAGTTATCAGGTCTTTAATGGTTGCTAAGGAATTAAGGAATGAAAGATAATCCTTCATTTATAATAAGAGAGATAACCCAGGGGACAAAGGAAAATCAATTGCTATTGGAGAATCGATAGAAAACACATAACAAATTTTACAGCAACCATTTTTACACAATTGAAACAGCTGACAATCATTTCTAAAGCTTACCATCTTCATTTTTTAAGTACCAAATTCCAACCCAAATATCATTTCACAAGCCTCTTGAAAAATCATGCAAATAAGGAAAAAAATTAAGGGGAAAAAATATTAAAACAGCAACTAGAATAATCAATACCCTGACTCGAGCATTATCCACTAGAGTGATAAGAGGAACAATCTTCAAATATCGGTCGATTTCATTCTGAGCCTTCCTAAACTGATACACAATGTTCCATCCCATGGCCAGAAGATACAGATAGCTCCTCTCCTGACAACTATTGACCAGAATGTAAGACCTTCTTAATGCATCCTCAAGCTGCTCCAACGGCTCTCGCGTCTCAGGATATCTCTTAAGCTCTGAGATCTTGAGCTGCTCTAGCAAGTTTCCGATCAACTTGAGATGCTGTGCGAATTGCCTGCAGTTCTTCTTATGCATTCGCGCTGTGTTTGCAGCTTTAGCTATCATAGCTATTAACCGCCCTGCATCAAAGCCCGCAAGCTGGACTACACTTGCAACTTCTCCAATATGTTCCCACGAAGATGCCATCCTTCCCTCTCAATCAAACCAGAAACCTGCCTTTTTATCCCATTAGATTACTCCATAATCTATTTTTAATAAATTAATGAAACAATTTGACCGGAATTATATACTTTCCAGAGCAAAAATTCAACTTAATGAACAGTAAAAAAGAAAAGGCCAGATGGAGAGATTTTCGCTCGTTTTCACCTCTTCTAAGCTAGACGCTTCACCATATCAAGAGCTTCGATGTTTCCGCTAGGCTTCTCCACTTGCATTGCTCAACAAAAGCCAGAGCCAAAGCTGATTTCTGTAAAGAATCCACGAAATGAAACTGGAACTTGAGAAGGAAGAGAATCCGTAGCTTCAAGCTGGATCAAAAGCTCCTTCCCAGGATCTATCCAGAAACTGCATATTCACTCGAGATCTTCGACTTTCAGAGATAAGAACAGCGCAGTATCATTTCAACTGCTTAAGAAACCAAAAAAAAAAAATAGTTAACAAGATACCGATATCTAGAAGATTATCCGTCACGCTTCTTCGCTTACTTTCTCGAGTCAAAAAAACACTTTAAAAAAGCAGAAAAAAAATTGCGAATGATTCAACTCTTCAACATGAAAAAAAAAAAAGAAAGTTAAGACCGCAAATGCAAATTCACAGAATCTCCGGTTGAGCTCTTAATGAACTGTAATTAAGCCAAAAACAAAGTTACAGTAAAATAAAAATAAAAGTAAAAAAAGGACGGTAGAACCTGTAAACTGACAAGTAATTAGAGATTCAAGAATAAAAAAGGAAAAAAAATCAGACAGAAATGACAAAGAAAACCTGCGCTTATGGCAGCGAGACACTCGCCTACTCCTCAGGAGTTTTTTCTCTTATTTTTTAGGCCTTGAATTGATTCTTCTCTTTCTTTTCCTTTTCTTATTTTTCTATCTTCAAGAAAAAATCGTCAGAGTTTGAGAGAAGAAGAGCATTGAATTCCGGAATCAACAGGCATTGCTTTGCGCAAACGTCGAGCCTTCTTCCTCTCCTCCTCCTCCTCTACTTCTTCTTCTTCTCTCTCTATCTTTTATCGCTCGCAGTTTCGGTGCCCTTTGTTTGTCTCTGCTGGGGTGCAGACTCGCCACCATGCCAGACAAAGCAAGGAGTTTTGTGCCATTGTGCTGCTGCTGGTGGTACTAAATTTCAAGTACTCAAATGTCCTCCTTTTTTCTTTCTATTTACGACGATGCCAGCGATTTTCACGGAAAGAATCGGCACAGTAAAAAAAAAGGATTTCGTTGACTCTCCCCCCACCCCCTGGTAAAGTCATTACAGGGTCGTCCAGCTGGCATCGAGGGACTGCCGTGGCTTTAGTGTCACCTAAACACATGTCCCGTAGGGTTAATTGCTGCCCTACTGTCATTAACAGTTGCCGTCCTACCGTAATTAAGACACATTAACCTTTTTTTCTTGCCTTAATAAATATTATTATTGCAATTTTCATCACTCAGAAACATGATGGTAAGCTTTCTTGGTAAAGAAAACATACTTAATTTGAAAGGTACAAACATGATTTGGGATAATGTTCCATCAACTTGGTGGCCCTTGCTTGGCTTACAAGCCTGCTTTACCAAGCTCAAAGTTGATAAGAAATGTCATTTAGAAAGGTACAGAGTAACATAGATGGAGGCTTCATTCAAGGATGGATAAATTTTGATAGAAAATATATGGATTGAATTTGATTAATTTGGATCAATTTTTTAAATTTTGATATTAATCGATCAGGACTAACAATTTATTTTATTATTTTAATTGATTTCTAATATCCAAATATTACTAATATTTTTAAAATATATTTAAAAATATAATATTATTAATATTTTTAAAATATACCTCAAAAACACTTCATGTAAATCAAAATAATTAATTGAACTATTATTAATGTTAGTCGTCCTACCATGATTATTTTTAGTTCTTTATTATAATTTGACTGATTCCAATTACTTATTATCAAAATTTGATTAATTTAACGTTTAAAATTTTAAAATCAAACCGATTAAATGTTTATCTATAAATAAAAACCATGTCGTTAAACTAACACTTGTGCATTTATTAAGATGGACTAAGCACAAAATAAATGCCATTATTTTTTCCTATTTCACTTTTTTTTAACTTCATTTTTATGCTTTAGTCGTTTAGTCATGTCTAGTTATCAAAGAAGTCAAAAATAATTCATGTTTGGATTCATTAGGTAGGGAAAGCTTGTAGAAATTAGTTAGTAATAGTACAAATTATTATTTTTTTAATGGTTAAGTAGGAAAGAAAGAGATATCTGAATATTTAAATTATTTATTAATATATAATTTTTATTTAAAAAGTATTTTCTCTCCATTAAAAAAAAAAAGAAGGAAAGGGATAATAGGGTAATTGTGGTGGGGCTTGATGAAAGGGGAAAAGCCAACTGAAAACAGGAAGACGCATATTCTAGCTTTGAACATCCGTTCTCTCTGGCAACGACCATGTGGACCCATTTAATGGTACGACAGCGACAGTGCCGCTCACATGCCTTCCATTCCACGTGTCCACAGTCCACCCCTCTTTTCCTCATCTGTTAGTCGCTCTCTGTCTCCTTATAATTACAAATTTTGCTGCTCTTTTACCTCTCAAGTCATGTACGCCTACAAATTTTCACCACGATTCATGTGCTTTATCTTTTTTTATTTTTGTCCTTTTTGTAAATCAAATTACTTTACCCTTTCTATTTATCAGGTGGATTCACAATGTTTTATTTATTTCTTCCTGTCTAAATAGAATGAATAGAGACCTTCATAGATCATGCTCTAAAAACGATATTTTTATTGATATATAATAATATCTTAAGCCGGGTTTATAATGCCATATATGAAACTTGACTCGAATGTGACAATTCGACCAGTGAACAGATGTAAAATTGAATTTATCATCTAACTTTATGATTAGTTTATTTGTACGGTATGATCCATAACTTGATAAATCGTGAATTAACTGTGATGCATCTTCTTCTTGTTAAAAAGAAAATTATTGTGTTGTAGGGAGGAAAAATAGCCATAAATTTATGAGAAAAAAGATAAAGGTGATGGCATATTTCTCAATAATATATAAATGATGGAAAAGGTTACATTCACCTTTTTTTTCTTTTTTGATGTGCATCATGATTCATCAAAGACCACGCGTGGTGGATCAGAAGATAAGCTCTTCCTGCCAAAATGTATTAGCAAGAAAATGCCAAGGGTTTGCAAAGACGTGCAATAACACACAAGTCCATCATTATAACAACTATATTGAATTATACTTTATAAAAAAAAGGTCAAAAAGAAAAAAAAAATTAACATGTCAAAGTTATAAATTATGCGTAATCATCGATTGAATAGTTATTTTTTTTATATTGTAATCATTTTAATATCACGTAATTATATCATATGTTATATGAATAAAAAATACTAATTAATATAAGATCTTATTGTTGCTATAATCGACATAATTTAATAGAATTTTTATTATTTGAGTCAAGCTAAAAATTATGCACAATCATTAGTGAAAAAGAAATGGTAGGTATAGCTAAAACTTGATAGAACAACTGCCTAGGCAGGAGGTTAACATTGCAAATTAGCCATTTTTAAGGGAAATATAAGAAAAGAATATTTGCATGAAATTGAAAGAGTTTTAGAATATGATGTGGGTAGTTATGTCTCTAAATTTTGGAATCAAATCCCCATCAAATTAAGGAAAAAATCAATGGGAGCAGAGGCCCCATTTGTGGTCTATTGTTGTCTTGCTGGCACCTTAACTTTTAGGGAGAGAGAGAGAGAGACAGAATTGAGGAAGTTGTTTTCTATTAACCATAAAATATAAGACCCTAAAAGCATAAAATTTGATGGCTCCACGGTCCCCATGGGCACTATTTTCTGGCCGAATTTTCTGATCCAAGGCGGGTGACTTGGTGATGTTAGGTGGTGGAAGAACAATTGACAGTCCTCCCCACAAGAAAACATTTAAAGCAATGTTTTATGCGAAGATACATATAACGATGAAATGTCTATTTTTCGATGAGATCAATATTAAATATAATTTAATGTTACTTTTGTTAAATTAAATCATTAAATTGTATTTATTTTTTTTCTTCGATACCAAATTTGTCTTTTCTAAGCACGTAACGTAACAACGACCAAAGCCAAAGTAGTAGTTCATGTGTAATTTTTCCAAGTCAATTTTGAGTCATTTTCAATCCGTTTGATACCATGGTTTTGGCCATTCACATAAAATATCAGAACGAAGACCTTGAGGGTTAGATAATTCTACTCTCCACGTGAAGCAAAGATGCACAAATAAAGAATCCATACCCAACTAGTTAGCTTGAAAAGTGGGTTTAATACAAATTCTAACAAAAGGCCAAAGAGTTTATAATGGGATTAAGAGCCGTCAAATGGTAGGTTAAGATTCCTCGTGCATATCTCTTGGTGTATTATTCATTGTTTTATTTTGCCTAAAATTAATTTTTATTCCAAATTTGTGATCGGCTTAGGTTTTGTGACGTCGGGTTCAAAATTTTTACGAATATTAATAATTCGTTTAAATAGAATATAGATAATTAAATTTTAACCGAATTTGAAGTAATTCACATTGACTGCTATATTTTTAAATTTTTTGATGTCACGGGTAAGAGATTCTCCGATGTCACGTGTCGGATTCCACCTAACATACCCTAATTAATAAAACATCTACTACAAATTGAATGTAATCCTATAAGCTGATATGCATTCTTTATACATTAAATAGTACAAACCCTTTTGGGTATAATATTTTATTTCGTTAAGGTTTCGTTGAGGAAATTTAGACTGCAACTATTCGTTTGCTGTCCATGTGCTTTAGTGGGAAGATACATACACTAATCTACTTATATGGTTAACATAAGCCCAAAAAGCCATACCTGAAGAAGTAGGTTAAGTTTGGAATCTGCAGATGTTCATATAGCTAAAAGGCAAAAGCTTGTGAAAAGAATCCTTTCACTAGAAAACGAACGAGTCTTGGTTTGTAAGGCTGTAAAACCCTATTCCAGGTAAGGGCTGAGGGCTCCCAGGAAAGGAAAAACAGTATAAAAAAATCATGGGGGGTTGTAGCGATGGGAAACCACTTTCCAATCCATTTGTTATTTGATGGGCAAAAGTTTCCGTGGAAGTGTGAAAGTTTGGACCCTTTTTGGTGCTGCGAACGTGACTCTAGTTCTTTTTGGGATATCACTAACTTTCTTTGTGCTTTTCATTTATGGGAGCAATGAGGAAATATAATAGTAGTACGAGGGATTATTGGTGAGGCCAAATCGAAAGCGTTAATTGGATTAAAAAAGATAAGGTGGAGTTAAATTGTAGTGATATATCAGACATAGGGGCAACTCACCAGCCAGTGCCGTTGTTGCCAAACCACGTCAAGTCGTGGTCCTTTTTGGAGCTGCTGTCCATCAGCACAGCTGTCCTTGCTATTGCATCTGTTGCACTTGTCCTTCGAAGTCCTCTTCTTTCCGACTCAATTGAATACCAAAAACACCACACCCCCGCCATCTCCCCCCCGACTTTAATTCTCATCTATTTTTATTTTTTAACATAATGAGAGGGAACTTATAGTTATATTGTGTTTAAGGGTTATATAAATAAATGCCAACATCACGTGTTAATTAATATGACATGATAAGCTCATTTAAATACAATTAACAAGATTAATTTATCTAAACTATAATGATTCTAAGCTAAACAAGTTCTTTATATTTGACATCTGTTTTAAAAATTTCACCATATTTAAAAAGTATTTTTGGACTTTCTCTTTCTCTCTTCACCTCCCCTTTAATTAGGCCATCGCTCTTTTTCCACCGTTTCCCTTTCAACTCATCCCCATTCCAAACGCAAACATTATCAAGTAATGAGAATTCCAGGAGACAAGGGAGGGGTTAGGAAAGGGAGTGGGGGTGGGGGTTGGTAGGAGTTGGAGATGCATCTAATTAATTTAAATTGATATCGTAAACAGGTTAAAATGATTTTAAACGAGTTAAACGGGTCATATGTTGGTTAAGTAGGTTTAGTTCATTTGAAACATAAAATTATCGCGTCTTATACGTATTGATAAGAAATATGATAACTTCAATTTTAAACTCGTTTAATTTTGTATTGTTCTCGTGTTATGTTAACATATTGTGTCCAAAATACTCTTTTAATTGTACTATATAATATGGAATATGAAGCCTTCTAAATTTATAGTCAAAACCTTACATTTCTTAATATTTAAGGTTCAGACCACTAAGTCAACTAAAATGCCCTTTTAATTGTAATTGATCTCAAGCTTTGAATTATGTGATTTCGATCATACCCACTCAGCCCAAATTTGTGAACCAGGTCCAACATGAAAAGAAGTAAAGGTTTGGGGCCAATCCCATCAATGTTCAACCCAGATAAGTTTAAGGATTTGGACCGATACTTGAAAACAAAATGGAGACGATAGCCCAAGTAAAGGAAAACGGGGCCATCAAAACAAACTATTATCATAAAATGTATTAATCTCTGTATTATAATTTATATAGATTAATTTTTTATGATATCAAAATTTATTAATATCAATTCAATTGTTAATATCATCGTTAAAATTAAACTGTTAAAGTTATTGATATGATATTTAATCATGTTCACGTGACATCGGGCTGACATTAACAGATTTTGAAATACAAACATTTGGTTTATACTAATTGTATTAAAAGAATTAAATCTAATATTTCAATAAAATATAAAAACTAAATATAGAATTTGACGGTTTTAGTAATGACATTTTTAAATACAAGGTATTTTCCATAAGTTTGAGAATTTCAAACTCTGAAAAAGATTTTACGAACTAGTTCAAAAATTTTTGAACACTTTCAGCTTAGATATACCCTCAAATTTATGTACCATGTGCGTCCTCTTATTATCTTAATCCGTTAATTAATGGTTTAAACTCGCTTTAATTATTGGCAATCGCATTAATTCTTTTATGACTTTATTGGACAAGATAAATTTCCACGGACTACAGTGCCCTCGGGATTGAACTTCAAATTTTGAGTAACTTTTGACCACTCACGTGTAATAAATGATGCGTGAAAGGGTTTAAATCGTCCTTACAAATATTTATTTGTCTCACACGAAGTGACTGATAGACACGTGAGTGTCCCCGCGTTCGCCTTCTACTCAAAATACACTACCTAAAATGCCCTCATATTATACTCCAAAATAAAATAGACTGTAATAATAAAAAAGTCTATTAATTATGTCTATACAATTATTTTTTTATTTTATCTAAAGAAATTTTTATTTTTTTATTTATATTCATACTTGAGATATCAATTAATATTTTATAATTGAGTACTTTATATTATCCAATTTGATTAAATAAAATTAAAATATTTTATAAATTAAGTTTAAATAGTGTTCGAGTTAGAGTGCATAAATTATAACAGATACTCTATTACGAACATTTAATCCAATGTCGAGTGGAATATAATGTGTTTTATTATGTGATTACATAACCCATTATGCATCGTTTTTATATGATAACGTCAATTACTACGTAAATAGAAAATATGGATATATTAATTTTTATTAACATTAATAACTATGTGGATATGGATAAGAAAGACAAAGACTTGCTTGATATATAATGGGCATTGGATTCCCTTTTTTTAGGAAAACCATGAGTCTAAAAATTAGCGAAAGAAAAGGGATTTTGAGCAGAGTATCAGATAATGGTGACAAATTATCCAACATTTTGAGGCTAATATAGTAATTATATAAATATTTATTATTTCCCTCGCAAATCTTCTATTTCGAAATTTTGATATAGAAAATCAAAAAACACCACCTTTTAAGGAAACTCGATCTAAACCCCCTCCATTCTCTAATCAAACGCGATCTCCGCCGTCCGATTTGGACAGGAGTGACCTCAGCATTAAAGACACAATATGGCCCAGCGCTCTGATAATCCAATCCTAGCCACCCACGTGTGCATGCTGGTAGATGTGCGCGCATCTCGTTTGCCTTCGGTTTTTATTTTATTCCTTTTCATAATCTCCAAAATACCAACTGTTTGTTGAAAAATTTGGCGGGCAATTGAGAGAAATTCAAATAAGGAGCAAAACCCTAGCGGCCCCATCGCTTCCCTCTCTCTCTCTCTCTTCACACGCACTCTCTCTCTCTCCCTAAAACTTCCTCTCCTTATGAAATTTGGCACTTTCAATTTTCTTTTTGGCTTTGTTTTTCACACGGAATATCTGCTAATTTATGGCCGGTGAGTTTATCTGTTTCTTTGATTTTAATTTGTTTTTGTTTTTTTTTTGAGAAGGTTCTGATTCATTCTTCGGTTTTTTTACTGCAGGAAGATCAATTGAATACGATTTGGAGATCTTGAATCTATGATCATGTGAGTTTTGTTTATTAGCAATTTTGGCCCGTTTTCTGATTTATTTAATCTCATTTTGCATCTCTTATTTTTCATTTTTGTTGGGGTTTTTTTCAGTTGAAAAAAGAGAAAAAGAAATTAAGTTCTATTCTAGTATTGGAGGAATTATTTATTTCTTGTATCTGATTGCCAGGTTTTAAAATTTCAAGTTTGATGGCTGCGTGAGGAATAATTATTAAGAAACTTGGAATAGGGTCAGGGGAAAAAGGGGTTGTAAGTTAGTTTAAGGGACAATTTCGAATAGTTGAAGGAATAAAAGAAAGAGTGCCAAAAATATGGGAAAAGTGTCTCCAAAAGATAGGGAATTTAAGACAGCTAAGAAGAACAGGCGATTGAAGAGTTCAAGCAGTAAGTATCTGAAACCAGGCACTCTTGCTCAGCTTCGATACAGCAAGGCTTCGGCTGCCAAGTTGTGTACCGATCTTGGGAGGAAAAGGGTGGCTGTATTAGATGCCAAGAAACCAGAGGATGATAATCTTTTGATTGAAAATACGGTTATTGAGAGAAGCCCTTTGATGTTATCGCCCGTAGATTTGCACAAACAGAATAGTATGGTGAGGACTCCAAAGACACCTCGACCAGAAGACTTCGAATCAGAGTCAAGGCTTGAGTCTCTTCCTATGGATTTACTGGTATTTATTTGCACCCTTCAACCGTTGTCAATGTATTTGAATGAGACGTGTAGTGATGCTTGCATATGATGTTATAAGGTTAATAAGCATTTGAGCCACCGATTTAGATGCTGCAGAATTTACCAAGTAATTGCTTTTTGGTTTTTGGTTGTGGGCATGATGTTTATTTGTTTTGGCAAGCATACAGGATGGTTATTCTTCACCGAGGATGGTGCATGTTAACATCATTTTGTTTTCTTTGCTTCTTTCTCGTGCCAATAGCCACATATTACTGAGCTGTTGAGAACCTTAACCTTGTTAATAATTGGATTAAAATGGAAGTGCAGCATACTTTCAGCTCCAAATGAGTTAAGTTATTCATTGTTAGAGTATACATGATTGCAAGTGGAATTTTGTAGAAGCAAAATTTCTTTGATATCAAGTGAAGTTTGTCATTTGGTCTCTAGTCTTCTTGCAAAGTATCTTTTTCTTTATATTATTATTTTGTGCTAGATTTGTTTTGGAAACCAGTACTTCGAATATAAAGTTAATGACTTTCTGTGCTGACTTAACAATCTGTTTTGAGCACATTTCTTCTAGATTTTAGTGATTGCATTTGATTTCTACAAAATTTGTCTATCTACATGCATCTAGATCTGGGCTAATTTGCATGATTGTTGTTATGTTCATAGATTATTGCCATGCCATAATTGGGAATATTTTTTATTTCTGCAAAGATACTAAAAGATATGATTAAATAGTTCGTATACGAAGAAATAGTGTAGCCAAGATACTGATTTTCAAGTTAAAAATTACATTTTATCTTCCTCCCCGATATTTTGGATGATTGTTGCTATCTAGAACTGCTTGCTTTCCATTTTTTAGATATCCTTCCCCTCCCCCTGGGTACTGATTTCAATTTGTTTTGGTCTGTTGAGGTTAAAATACTTTGTCACTTGCATCATGACCAGCTGAGGGCGGTTTTTCATGTTTCACAAAGGATAAGAAAGGCTGTAAGTCTCTCTCTCTTTCCCGCCCTCCGTGTGTGTGTGCACGTGCGCCTGTTTTGTGTGTGGATCATGTTAGAACCATTTATGTTTGTTGGGTACAGGTTTGCCTTGCAAGGCAATTTCACTTTAATTACACAACACCTGATCGCTCCAGGCAGGAGATGCTGAGTACAATGACACCAAGGCCAACAGAACACTGGCCCTTTATGAGGTAGGCATCTAGAGGTTTTAGGTCTCTCCAAGATTCTGTGAAAAGTAGAATCAGAGTTCGTCATTTTGTTTACAATGTTTTGGATGTTGTTTCCAGCAAGGGTGATGGGAAAAGTATTTTGATGCGGAGCCCACACACTCCAAAAGCTCCAAGGCATGGTCCACGGCCACCTTCTCGTGTTAAAGTCACTGAGCTGAGGCAAATTGCTGCTGTGCTCTTCCAGGATTCAGGATTCCCATCCAGATGCATGGTACCGTCTGTTATCCCAAAGCCATTATGCAAATCTTTGGCTTCCAATAGAGTGCTATTCTATGAGGATGAGTTATGCCAGGCTGTTGCTCAAAATAAGCTTCGTTGATTTTCTTCCTGGTGTGTTTTCATCTCATCAGCTGGGTTCCTCTGTGTATAGTTTATTTCTCATTCCTATAGGAGATTGTAGTTAGATTAGGGAGTATCAAGTATGCAATTTTGTAGCTTGGCTTGGGCAGTTTTAGGTTATATGAAATTTCATATGAATCTTATCTGCATTAAGGGTTGGAAGATCTAGATGATGGAATTGTGGGGTTTTCACAATAATAGGTCCTGAACTGGTTGCTTGTATATCTTATTCTTATATATATGGTTTGAAAGTATCATCGGTTGCCTTCTTCTCAATCCACTGGTTTTGGATTGAATTTTTGTTACATGCCATTTTCATTTCTGCTTGCAATTGTCTGATGCTGATGGTGACATTGCTTACCTTTTTTTGCTTATTGCAATTCATCTGGCTTCAGCTTTTGAGGTCAAGAACACCACGTTGGCTAGTAAATGATCAGATTGATTCTCTACTAGGCAAAGCCATGTGACAGAGTGAAGTGACATAAATCTTCCTAATCAAACAAGAGATAATTCACTTGGACTGTACCTGTCAAAAGACCCACCAAACTTGGACTTTGCTGAGGTAGGTGACGTGGGAGAGAACTAACAGGGCGGCAGAAGAGAAATAAAAAAAGTATTGAATATGTTTATATTTATATATAGTTTAATTTTCGTAAAATTATGTTGTGTTCTTTTCATTTTATTTGCTTAAATGATAGATTGAGGATAGAGTGTACTTCTGTTGTACATGTGGTCATGTCGTGGACTGGTAGTATCTCTATTTTTCTTGAGGGAAAAACAAGGAGGTGGCTATATAACACATCAATTTCAATTTCGAATTTAATGAGATAATTAATACAAATCTTGGTCATAATTAAAAATAAAAGGATTATAATTGTTCTTTATACTTTCTTATCCCCATCATTTTCTCATATTTTTCATTACAATTATTGTAAATTATGGATATGATGATTGCCTTTTTTATTCTTTCTTTACACGAAAAAAGGCAGTGAAAGTTGGAATACGAGAACAATTCTTGAACTTCGCAAGAGGTAGCATAACGTAAGAGATCCATGCATTTGTTCTTCTCCAATGGCTTCCACCGTACCCTGGTGAGATTGATGACAATGAAGCAACTAGCACGATACCCTCTTGACTGAACTTGGCAGGGAAGAGGGAGAGAGAAGGGGAGGGTCAGAAAAATTCATTCAAGTGCATGTTGATTATGATTGGTACAAGGATCTTGTAGGCCTTGTCGGAGGGATGGTAGCCATCCCAGAACACGTATTTTGAGGCATCTGGGCATGATTTAGGGATGCTGAGAGGGTTACAGAGTATGCTGGCTTCTATCAGTCCTGTGCCACAACATCCTTTGTTTGTCACTTCAAACCCTGAATTTATACCCCGAAAGACATCAGAACAAGAAAAAGGCAAATGAAAAAAAAGAGCAATGATCGAAGCAATGAGATCACTGATTTTACCATATTTTGCAGGGTTTTGGATGAGGGAGAGCAATGGGTAATAGATGTCCAGAAAGATGAGCTTGGTGCCTGGAACGTTGAGTGAGGTCCTGAGAGAATCTATCATGCCAGACAGCTTGGCGTTGTAGAGGGATGCCAGTTGGTTTTCACCCTTGTAGCAGTCTCTGTTTGGGCCTCCGCCTAAGGTCCTCTGAGATGGCACGCACCCGATTGGTGGCAAACCCAACACTCCAATTCTTCTTGCTCCTAGCCCGTAGAGCTCCTGCCACAGGTTCCTAGCTAATTAGTTCAGGGTGAATAAATTGATAGAATTGAAATTTTTGAATCGAAGAATCGAATAGACCAATCAAATCAAACCGTTTTATCCGAATTTCGATAAGATCGTTTGGCTCAGCTCGTTTTTGCTCACCCCTGAGTAGCTAGATGGTAGGGGAGAGCACTAGTTGGTCGATTATGATAGTCGCCAAAGGTTGATTATGACATGACCTACTCGATTTTTTGTGCAAAAGGAAATACTGCATACTGGTAGTAGTAATTTACATACCTGCAAGAATTTTGAAGCGTAGCTGACAGTGAAGTCTGTGTAAGAATTAAAATCGTAATGGGTACGCCTGATGGGAGTGCCGAAGTAAATGTTGGCGACATCGTTGCTACCAAAGACAACTATGTAAATCGCTTTTGAGATTATGGTTGCAGCTCTCTCTTCTCCCACTGCTGACTTTATCTTGGTTTTGTATTGTTCGAACAGATCTAGCTGATCCGATGTGGATAGAACATTCTGGCAATCATCAGACAGAGATGTGGGGTGATCAGTCTGACAACTGTTAATGAATTCAGGAATGAAACAGGAGTTGATAGAAAGAACAAAAGGGGATATATATATGCATATATACCGATATTTTAGCTGCGATGGGATCATATCCTGCAGCCCCTGAGGCAAAACTTACACCAGTGAGGAGGTCTTCGAGCTGCAGGCTTGGATCAAGATATGCAGGCACCAGCTCCTTCACACCAAATTCTTCAGCTGAAAATGATTTGATTAAACAATCACTACCGATACAAAATGGAATAGTTTAAGGTGTGAATTTCACTTTTCACAGGTGGCTTTAGGATTCATTAGGAGGATGAGGCACATAGGAGCAAAGGGTCACCCTCTATGAATTTGTTCAGTAGAAAAGGAGAAAATGGATTTGCATAGCTAGTTGACTCCAACATCAAGTAATTTTAAACGGCAGGCTTAGTTGATCAGTTGAGAGGAGGATTTTGGGGACCATCAAGGGTTAAAACACAAAATCCAAAGGGATTTGCCATACTAGCCCAAGAAGAGCTAGTCCTTGGCAGTTACATTCATAAAAATCCTTCGGCTAGGGACTGGCGCGAACCAAGGCAATGATTCTAGTGCAACAGAATATCACAAGGGAAAAAAGGGGCTTACACTACCTATAAGGTCGGAGGGGACCTTGCCATTGGAAAACCTTCCTGTAGGTCCTCCCTCGAAATCCCTCCCGTACGGGGGGAAGTTGCTCTTGGCTATGGTATTGAGATTGTTGTTGTTCCCCGGATCCACTATGGAATCTCCAAACACCAAAACTGCTGGAACGGTTTCATTGTTAGGCAGGACAAGGGCAGCTTCATTCCCATGACAGCACAAAGCCACAAGAAAAGAGAAGATAATGGCCCTACAAGAAGGTGCCTGAGACTGAGAGAGGAAGATCATCTTTTCATGTAGCTTGTGTTCCCTAATGATACATAGTCCCTCTTCTGAATTTATAAGGGAAGGGAGTGACATCAAGGTAGGTGTATTGATAATTATCCTCTTATAATTTATGACAAAACAAATCAGCTGGAAAGCATAAATGCAGAGAAAATTCTAACACTAGATCCCTGATTTAGAACCCTTTTCCTCCATCTGCCACTGTAATTTTGATGGAAACTGTGAAATGACTTTGAACATGTAAAATCAGATCCCTAGATTGCTGAGTAATTGTCATGACAATGTTGAGCTATCAGAATCTTGATCAGAATGCTTAATCATTCATTATGCTCTCCAATAAGGTTCAAAGCTTCTACTTCTAACTTCATTTTTTTTTTTTGTTTTAAGCAAATTAAGAAAGAAGCAGAAAGACTTCTACAACAACAAGAAGCTGCATGCAACTAGCAACAACAACCAGCAACAAGGATAAAACTAAGCAAAGATAGAGCCATTTTCAATCCGCAAGAGTTGCAAAGATCCTGTCAGACCATGGAGGCCAAACGAACAGGTTCAAAAATGCAAGCAGAAAATGCTTAAAATTGGTCTTAGCAGCCTTTTCTTTTGTTCCCTTTTTCTTTCTAAATTTAGTTCTCTACAGATTTTTTTTTCCCTTTCTCAGCAAAAGCTACTACTAACTGTTAGTGCCATGGCTTAACAGTATCAGTACTGATTTTGCCTCTACTCCATCCAGTAGAAAGCTGTCATCACCCCTTGTATTTAATTCATATCACCTACTTGTTGCCTTGTTGAAGAACATGACAGATATTAGTCGATGTCTAAACAACATTCCAGTATTAATATGGAGAAACATCAATCCAATAATGCCAATTCAACCCCCAACTAAATCCCAGGACAGAGATGTTTAAGCTTTTGAACTTGCAGCCATGGATGTTATCTTTCTTTTACTCAAAAAACGCAAAAAATGTTTCAGCTCTATTGCCCTGGATTTGTATGTTAAGTTAAATATTTTATATTGAAATGAAGTTAGTTTTTATCCTACTTGAGACGTCAAATCTTTATTTTTCTTTTAAATTTCCATAGTCACATAATAAAGTTATTTTTGTTAATTTCATTTTTAAATTTAGGTCATTTAACACTTATTTTCTCAAGATTACGGAACCATTGATAATTTTTATTTTTGGAAGAAAGTTCTACAAAGTCTACATCATGTTAGTTAAATAAATGAGGTGAGTTTATGGTTGGTTCAGCCGAAAGTAATCTTAAGTATCAATAAATATCCATAAATGCGAAAAAAAAATCCAAAAATAAATACTACTAATTCATTTCCTCTAAGTGGATTTAGGTTTTGTGATCCAAAATTTAACCTATTATTATTATTATTATTACTGTACCTTAATTGAAAATTAATACCATCATTGAAGACTTATCATTATAAAATTAAACCACTTAACTAACCAGAGTTGGACCTACCCACTAAAAATTTACCAGATAAGATAAGCAACGGGGAGTTGAATATAACCAAATTCCACCCAAAAATAAAATCTTTTATTTTTTTAACTTAAACATCGTAAATTTTCTAACTTTGGAGGAAAACCATTAGGCTGATGGGAAACTAATTTGATAAGTTTAACAAGGTATTGTCATCCAATACCTGATGATTGAAATAAAGAAAGTACTGCAAGGTTCATTAGTTGTCTCTCCTTTTGAGCTGTGAATACAGCAAAAGTTACATAGACCTTGATTTTCCATGAAGAAATGGTAGAGAAATCAAGAGTTGAAGATTACCCAAAGAAATCCTGTGTGTAGCTTACACTGTTCATGATTTAAGGTTTATAACATGAGAGTCACAGACTAGCAAATTAAGCTCTGTGTTTCTTATCAGAATTGACAAGTGAATTGCCATTCATTTAAGTTGAATTCCTCCGTCTCTTGTGATTGTCTGAAGGATTATGATTGCAAGGATTAGCATTAATGTCAGTGATGAATTCTAGTTTGGGTTTTTCTATGCATGAGAGTTGGGATTGGGAGACACCTGCAAGAATTCCCAAGCTCGGCTCACTGTTTAAGTCTGTATCTGATTCAATACGATAATGAGCTCTCCTGAATCCTGATTGGAGTACCCCCATATGAGTATCGGCAACATCATCTGCAGGCTCTGACCTGACCACGACCCACACCCCTACTAAAAATCAGATGATGGATTCCACAATCAATTTGACAATGTTTGTTCACTCTTTTTTCTTTTTGCTGTTTTCTCAATATTGTCATAGGACTTTCAACCACATGCATATATTAAGAATTTTACATTGAATAAGTACAAGAGGAGTCTTGAGCTTATAAGTGTGGGCAGTGTATATTTTATTGGGTTAACTTTTTAAAGATAAAATAATGATCTTGTGAGTAAATTAGTAAAGTCACATGACAAGGAGGACAGTCACGGTTTCGGGTGAGAGAAAATGTTACAAAATCCTATATTGAATATGTAAAAGAAAGATCTTGAATTTACAAATATAAATACTGCATTCCTTAATAAATTAATATTTTAAGTTGATAGACTAATCAAAAACTAATCAAGGTGTGTCTATATGTATAATTATATTCTCGTGCTCGATCTTTCATTCATGACAAGATATGATCAGCTATTCAGCTTGAGAGCAGCAAATCTAATTCTGATAATGGAAAAAGAAGAAACTTGTCCTTCTGTGAAATGATGAGTTCCAGCTGTGTCTTAACATATTCAAGATCAATATCATAAAAAGTGCTTGCAACTTCCTTGCTGAGAAATTGTCGTGAACACCAGCTATCAATACTTACCCAAGCATCACATTTTTGGCGAAAATGTCTAAAACATCATCTGCATATTTATTTGGTAACATCAATTCCCAACTGTGCAATCTCGACAGTTATGTTTCAGCTTTTGGAACTTGTAGATGTAGCCTTCACCCCAAAGTCCCCTAACACTTCAAGCACAAAACTCGTTGACATGGAAAAAATCAAGTCGTTTTCATCTGCTTTGTTCAGTAATAATTTCCTCTGAAATTCAAGCCACTACTCCAAGAGAAGAAGCCATGGGGAGGTGCTTTAGAACCTTAACTTGTCCAGTGAAAGGGCAGACAGCCCATGTAGTTTAGATTTCAATGCGGAAACCAACATCTGTTGATGACAGGCAGGGGAGGGTGAGGAATGGCGTTAGGCAGAACATGGCCACCCCACCAAGCTCTTGGAAGCAAAATTCAAAAAGACAATTAATACTATGTCAAACAGCAGTATGCCTAGAAGAAAGATATGGGCACTGACAACTGATAGCCCTGTTCATTCCTTAATATGTTATGCAACTACTTTAAAATGATAAGCTGAGGGGCTTTGGCTTTCCAAGTTGTTCTTCAGTTATTCCATTTCAGCATGTGATTCTGTATCCATTCTTCCAACTTTTCAATTAGAAATACATAAACACAAAAGTTTTTTTTTCCTTTTTAATTGTGTATTCTCATAATTTACTTTAAACATTAATCCTTTTCTCTTTTGAGTTGCTTATTTGGTAAATATCTGGTGTTTATTGAATTTCTCAAAGAACCCTTAGAATACACTGCATTATGTATCCATTATTCCAATTCTCTTTTCTACTTATTTTTTATTAAAATTTTTGTTAGTTTCCTTTACCCTCCACTTGATTTTGGGTTTTCTGGTGCGTACTTCTTGAACTTAAAATCATCCTTATTCTGTACCTAAATCTCGATCTGGGCTTTCATGCCGTCTGAATTGCTTTCTGTTGACTAATTAATTATCAAAACCCAGCCCAATTATCAAAACTGGGCTGTAAAGAATATAATCCATGGACATCCTGTCATGCCAAAAATGAATAGTTATAAACGCATCAGCATAAGTTTAGCATTGGGAAAGTTGTAAGAAACTAAAGTTTTGAATATTAGCTGTTGGTTGTGGGACTTGAGAGAGAATTTGCAGATTCAGTGCCGTGCATTAGTAGCTTCCTTTACAATAAATCTAGAATGTTTCAAAACTATGGATGCCAACACCCCCCCTGTCCTGGTCCCTGGCTAGTTTACGGAAAAAAAATATCAGTGTAGCTCTAAAAAGCAACCGAAGTAACCAGAAGACCCTAGGCCCAGGCTAATCTTCTTTTTCCCACGAAAGAGCGGTCTTTGCACACGCGTCAGTCTATGACAGTTGGATGGTGCATGTTCGGGCTGATCTTGTGTACTTGTATTTTGTAGTTGCTGTGTTGCATCATCTTTCTTCTCCTGCCTGGAACTTGCTAGAGTCTTCTTCTGTGTTATTGTTTACTTTCCCACGATGGGTTTCCTGGATTCTGTCTCTGAACTCTGTGATTGGCCTCATTTTCATAGCCACAAAAAGATTAAAAAGAAGCAACTACAGGTATTCAATTCTGGTTTTCATGCACGATTTTCGACCTGGGGTTTTCTTTCTTTTTGCCAGTGTTTGATGTATACTCAATCTTGCTTGAGCAGACGGTGGAGATTAAAGTGAAGATGGACTGCGAGGGATGCGAGAAGAGAGTGAAGAAATCAGTGGAAGGCATGAAAGGAGTGACGCAAGTGAAAGTGGAACCGAAGCAGAGCAAGCTCACCGTGATCGGTTACGTGGATGCGGACAAGGTTTTGGAGCGCGTCAGGCATCGGACCGGCAAGAAAGTCGAGTTCTGGCCTTACGTGCCTTACGACGTAGTGCCCCACCCTTACGCCCCAGGGGCCTATGACAAAAAGGCCCCGCCCGGGTATGTCCGAAATGTGTTCCAAGATCCTCAAGCTGGCGAGCTCGCCCGTGCCAGCTCGTTCGAAGTGAAGTATACTACTGCCTTCAGCGATGAAAACCCAAATGCTTGTGTAATCATGTGAATGTGAAATCCTTCCTGTTTGTGGTCATGTGTTTTTGTCTGCAAGTCCAATTTTTCAGATAAAACTAGCTAGAGGAATGTATATATATAAGAACTATGTATGTATATTGAGATAGATTCATGTGTGAGTTAAAAGAATCATGGAACAAAGAACCTTGCAAGTTATACAATGGGGAATCATACAAGAAGTTGCGATTTATTTTTTTCATGTAAGAGGGCTGTTTTGTCAGCACAGCTCCGTTTACATAGACAAAAGACAACTTTCACTTGGAATTGTTGTTGCTGAAGTTTGGTTGTAGGACTGCCTGTGGTCTTCCACTGCAATGGCTTCCCCTGTGTGTTCATGAATTGACTGTTTCTCTGGTGATTTGGAGATTGAGACAGAAGAAGAGGAGGCCAAGAAAGAAAGGAAGAAAGAAAAGAGAGACGAGGAAGAGAAAAGAAGGGAGAAGAAAGAAAGAGATAAGGTCCGGGACAGTGGGGAAATTGAAAGTAAAAAGCATGGTCATAAGGAAAGGCATGAAGATGAGAGGAGCCAAGAAGATCAGATAGGAGGAGACCATCAAAAGAGAAGAGAAAATGAAATTGAAGAGCATGGTCATGCTGTGGGATCCCAGAACTCTTCGGATAGCACCCTTAACAGCAACAAGAGACAGAAGCTGAGCTCGCCTCCTAGCAGTGGGCATAATTCTGGGTGACTCTGTTTGTATCTCTTTCTTACCCGGGTGAGACTGTTTTACTTGTTGGGTTTTGTCTGCTTCACATTGCCTTCTCAAAGGCATAAAGATCCTGAAAGTGCTACCCAGCAAGGAACAGCCTTGCTCCACCTCGGGAAGGATTGATGATGCCTATGTTCAAGGGATGCATTAACCTGCTCCTATACCAGGCAGAGAACTGGAAGAACATCCTTGTTCAAGCTTAGCAAAGAAAAACCTTGCTCGCATCTTCTGTTGCATCAGAAACTCTTGCCTCAAAAGTGGGGTTAAAAGCGGCAAAGATGCAATGTTGGCTGGATCGAGTCAAATAAACTCAAAAAACTTGGTCACATGCTTGCTACTTGCATGACGCTCTGATACATATGCTCTGCCCCTTTCTCAAAACCATTCTAAAACTGTGTCCAGAGGAAAAGGCGCACAAAGAGCTGAATGGGGAAAACTAGAAACACAGTGGTTATACCCTTATTTGTTCTTTGGTGCTGAAAGTGTGAAGGGTTTGTTGCCAACATTTCAGCTCCTTTCTTCCCTTCGGTGCTGGGGCGGCTAGCCTGACAGAAAAAAAGGGCATTGATGTATCATTTCACAGGTTCAATTCTTTTGGCTCGGGCTCCCCTGCAGAAGGCATGAGGGCCGGCCTGGCCTGGTTTGGGGAAGGGCATGCAGTGATTGCACCCACATGTGAGATTCGTCTCATGCTTGGTGATGCAGATGCTCCGTCCAACAAGTCTATTTACACAAATCTCGACTCAGCTGATCAATAGTTTTTTCATTTTTTTCCCTCCATTAGCTGTCTTATTGGGAGCTCAAAGCATTCCATTTGGTTTCCGCTTATTGGAATCCAATTGAGCATTAATTGATTAAGTCGAGCTTTCAAATTCAATTTTAATTTATTATTCTGATTATTTTTTATTTTTAAAATTTACATTTAAACTAATTGAACCAATCAAATACTTGAAAAGTAATATAAATTTTGTAATTAAATTGATTTTGAATTCTCATTTTTTTTTTGTTTTAAATTTAATAAATATCCCATGATCAATGAATTTCTATTTATAAATATTCTACCATCACTTTGTCACATAATTAATAAACATTTTTTTTGAGTAAAATATCTAAATATTTTTAAATTTTAATCAAAATTATACAGAAATTTATTAATTTTAAAAATGAACATTTCACTCTAAATATCTAAACAGTATTAATATTAAATATTAAATATTTAAAATATATTTTTTTATTATTTTTTTTCTCTCCAGTCGACAGATAAGGTCTCCTTACATTGACAGACCATCCATCTCTACCTTATGCTCCCAGATTGGTGCTCCTTAACAGCACTAGGGCTCCCTAGGGAGCACCAGATATGACGCCCGAGGGCCCCAAATTGGGCTCCCCAGAAAAGCACCGAATCTGGTGCTCCCTAAGGTGCCCATTCTTTGGGCACGGGGTGATTGATTTTTTTTTTAAATAAAAATTATAATCTATTTAATAATAATTTTTAAAATTAATAAAGAGTAAAATGACTTTAATAATATTATCATGTTATCAAATTAATGAAAATATCGACAATTAACTAACGACAAAATTTATGTGTTCAACGAAAATATTTTTTTAGACAAAAGTGATTGAATTTTTTAAAAAAAATAAAAATTATAATTTATTTAACAATAATTTGAAATTATTAAAAAATAAACTTATATTAAAAAGATTATCATGTCATAAAATTAATAAAAATATTGATAATTAACTAACGACAAGACTTATGTGTTAAGTGTTTATTTTATAAATTAATAAACTTTGTCTAATCAAAATTTTTATAGATATTTGAGTATTTTATCTTTTCTTTTTTATTAGGGATAAAATTAATAACATATATTTTTAGATAAATAGGAATTTTTGTATATAATAAAAACAGGGGAGGGATAAAATGATAATTTTATATGCAGTTTAAATATCTTACCATCGACGGTCCAAAGCCCATCACAAGACGTCGAGCACTATCAAAGGTGAAGATCTAAGCGGAACATAGACCTGAGTAGCAGAGGATCATTCCGATCCAAAGGAAGGCTGGGAAGGCAGTTGAGGACTCGTGAACGAAGCAGGTCAAAACGCAACCTCGATAACAATTAGGAAGCGTTTTTCTTAGTAAGAAACAAGAAAGCGAAATTAAGATTCGGAGAGACCAAAACCATCGCGACCGTGAAAATGATCGCTGACGGAGTCGAAGACGAAGAGAAATGGCTCGCCGCCGGCATCGCCGGCCTCCAACAGAACGCTTTCTACATGCATCGCGCTTTGGTAACTCTCCTTCTCATTACTTCGTTAAGCCTTTGCTCCTTTGGCAATTGTTAGTTAATTTGAACATATAAACCCTAGTTTTTCGCCGAAAGTGAAAGTTTGGCTTACGATGTTTGATTATTTGTGATTTTTTGTTAGGATTCGAACAATCTCAGAGATGCTTTGAAGTATTCTGCTCAGATGTTGTCTGAGCTTCGAACCTCGAGGCTTTCCCCTCACAAATACTACGAACTATGTTAGCTCTTCTCTCCTGATCTGATCTCCATTATGTATTAGATTCATTAGTTGTTGGATGGATTTCGTTTTCAACTGCGATTTTGATGCCGATGTGAGGTATGTTTTTTTTTTTTTTGAATTTGTGGCTGATGGTTCAGATATGCGAGCATTTGATGAATTGAGGAAGCTGGAGATGTTTTTTAAGGAAGAAACGAGGCGTGGTTGTTCCATTATCGATCTGTATGAGCTCGTGCAGCATGCTGGCAATATATTGCCTAGATTGTAAGAACAAATCACATTCAAAGTGTTTCATGTGTGCTTGCTTAATTCATCCAGTGTATCAATTGGCTGCATGCTGTTATATTCATGTGTAATTCTTTTCCAATAGTGTGCAAAGTGGATATGAAGCAGCTTTTGTGTGAGTTGATGTATGCTAACTGGATTTTTGTTATTTAGGGAACTTGCGTTAACTTAGATATATGTACCATTCGGAAGTGCTCTATGTTTGGTTCGTATGGAGGTTGTGTGAAATGGTTCTTTCTGGCACTAATTCAATTATTAAACAGGAAAAACATGTGCCTTCAGTTCTCTATACTTTTGAAAGTTGGGAGTTGAGAGCATGTAATGTTTAATCTTGACAAGTCTTGTGGTCACTTTCAGGTATCTTCTTTGTACTGTAGGCTCTGTATATATCAAATCCAAGGAAGCTCCTGCTAAGGATGTTCTCAAAGATCTTGTTGAAATGTGCCGTGGCATTCAGAATCCTGTGCGCGGGCTCTTTCTAAGGAGTTACCTGGCTCAAGTTAGTAGGGATAAATTGCCTGACATAGGTTCTGAGTATGAAGGGTAAGAAATTAGTTGTTTTCCCCCTATTTTTGGTGAAAAATGATTTGGCTAGCTGATACTTTAGTGTCTTTCTAGTTATGTTTGTACCCAATATCTTTTATCTTTGAATCTCCAATTTTATCAAAATCACCAGAATTTGAATGTTGTTCTCTATCATTTACGTGCTATCTTATGTTGGCATGCTACTTTTTCACTAGAACTGTGGGTACTGAATTGATTGACCAAATTATTGATCATGTCAAGCCTGTTTGTGATTTTGTTTACCGGCTGATCTAATTGGTTGGTTAATGGACGAGTTAAATATTCTTCTCTTTTAACCTTTAAGCTGGTTTGTGTGTTGGGATTGCCTGATCTGGATTATCTTTCTTGATTCCTTCAGGGATGCAGACACTGTAGTGGATGCTGTGGAATTTGTTCTTCAAAACTTTACAGAGATGAACAAGTTGTGGGTGCGAATGCAGCAGCAGGTTGGTTGAATTGAAATATCCATGGACTGTTCCTGCTCTCATGTTTGGCATGCATGTATCACAATGCATGCATGCCATGGAGGTAAAACTATATCATGAGGGCATGATTTCTGGTCATGCAGGTGTTATTGTGCTTGTCAATCATTCATACTCTTAGCTGATCCTGAGTTGAGGCTTGCTGTCGGGCTTTCTGGTCTGCAGGGACCTGCCCGAGAAAAGGAGAAACGGGAGAAAGAGAGAAGCGAGCTACGCGATCTTGTAATATCTGTGACCCACATCTGGTAAATTTCACTGATATAGTGTTCTGTACCGGTTTGAAGTATGCTTACGCAAGGTTTGCCTGCTCCTCCACTTGCTCTTGGATTTTTAATTAGGTTGGGAAGAATCTTCACGTACTCAGTCAGATAGAGGGTGTTGACCTTGATATGTACAAAGATACTGTTCTTCCCAGGATCCTTGAACAGGTTCGATTTGTGCAGACACAAATGCTATTAGTTTACTCCTGTGTTCTATCTTGGAGCTTATGATCTGTGACTTTTGCTTGCTAATCATCAAGCGATGGGTTCTGTTGTTTCAAATATCTTGACAGGTCGTCAATTGTAAAGATGAGCTAGCTCAATACTATCTAATGGATTGCATAATTCAAGTTTTTCCTGATGAATACCACTTGCAAACTCTTGATGTGTTGTTGGGTGCTTTCCCACAACTTCAGGTGTGTCATAAATAGATTTTTTTTCTATCATACACATGGATCTGTGTATTTCTCCAATTAAAACTTATGATATAAAAGCAGCAATTTATGCACACCATATGAAATTCTAAACTCTTTGCTGCCTTTTGCTTTTTCAGCCAACCGTTGACATTAAAACAGTGCTATCTCGATTAATGGAAAGGCTATCAAATTATGCTGCTTCAAGTGCAGATGTGTTGCCTGAGTTCTTGCAAGTAGAAGCTTTTTTGAAGTTGAATAATGCCATTGGAAAGGTAAATTTTGTGTATGTAGATAATTCCTCTTAGACTAACCTGATTAATGGTTTATGGTCTTTTTGTATGTGACAATTGGAATAATCAGTCGTATACCTATGTTATGATGCAGGTGATAGAAGCACAACCTGATATGCCTATCCTTGGGGTGATAACTCTATATTCATCTCTTCTTACATTTACTCTCCATGTCCATCCCGATCGGCTTGACTATGCAGATCAAGTGTTGGTATGCTACCTTCTTGTATGCATTATGCATGTTCACATTAAGGTTTATGATTTCATTGCTCATAAACTAAGATCTATTAATATGTTAAATCATTTGGTTTGATCTCTTCGCAAATAATTAATTATGAAGGTGAGCCCATGCCATTTGATTTTTATGGTGGCACTTACAATCTTGATTTATGTAAAAAGAGAAAGCTATTTAATCACTTGTTTCTACAGTCATCTGTTTGTACAAAAGTTGCAAATCAACTTAACTTCACCTTGTTATTGTTCAGGGAGCATGTGTTAGAAAACTCTCTGGCAAAGGAAAGCTTGAGGACAACAAAGCAACAAAACAAATTGTTGCCCTTTTAAGTGCTCCGCTTGAAAAATATAATGACATTGTTACAGCATTAAAGCTTTCCAATTACCCTCGTGTCATGGAATACCTTGATAGTGAAACAAATAAAGTCATGGCAACTGTGATAATTCAAAGCATTATGAAGAACAAAACTCATATCTCTACTGCTGACAGGGTATGTTTATAATTTCATTGTTTACATTTTACCCTGTCTTTCAAGATTGCTTTTTAGTTGAACTGGTTTCTTGATCTTGTTACTTTTTGTGATAGGTTGAGGCGTTGTTTGAACTGATAAAAGGTCTTATTAAGGATCTGGATGGGACTCTTGATGATGAGGTTATTATGATTTATTTGTCTTCATATTTATATTGTTTTAACTGTTTCTAGTTTTTAATGGTTCTTTTTAAGTATGTTCACCAATATGCATGACATGTGCTTAATCCCAGCAACTTGGATTAATATTTTTCTCATATTTCTAGTAAGCTTTAGATTGACCCTTTACAAATGGTGTTCTTACTCATTTAATTGCTTGTTTGCTTTCTCACATTTAGGTTGATGAAGATGATTTCAAGGAGGAGCAGAATTCTGTTTCACGTCTAATCCAGATGTTGTATAATGATGATCCAGAAGAGATGTTTAAGGTATTTGATTGGGTGAAAGCATTTTTCTTCTCATAGTTGTATAGGTATGATGAGACTCGATAATCATATAGATCAAGTGCATCTAGCAGGATTTCCTTCTGAACATTTTGCTGAGTGCAAAAGTTCTCTTTTTCTTTGATGTAGCCAATTGTTACCGCAACAATTACATAGAGTTTATCCTGAAAGTTCGTATATTTTCTTCTTCTGAAGTATTTCTGAATTTTATGTGATAATTTGTAGATAATATGCACGGTGAGGAAGCATATCTTGGCCGGAGGACCAAAACGTCTATCCTTCACTGTCCCTCCCCTTGTTTTCTCTTCGCTTAAGGTTTGTTTCCATCTAGTGTGTTATGAATTTGCAAGTTAAGACTAAATAAATATTACTGTTGATATCTAAGCAGATATTGGCATGTAAATTATGCAGCTTTTATGACTTCTCACTGATGCACTTTAGAGAAACTTAAGAAATTTGTCTCATGAAAGGGGTAAACCTTGTACAAACAATTAAAATCCAGATATTAAAAACCATTAAATTGAAATTTCTTCTTTAAGTATTCTGAAATTGCAATTATACTTGAATATACTTAAAATTTTCAATCTTTAAATCCTGAAAAGTTACAGTAGAAAGCTATTCCCCCTTGCCACCCTCTTTACTTTTTTTCTGTTTCTGTACTTGGGCTGCAGTTAACTGGAATTTTGTTGAGTCTCTGCACCTTTGGTTCTCTCTTTTTTTTTAATGAAATTAACCATAACTTTTTGTGCTTAATTCGTTAGTTGGTCCGGCAACTACAAGGCCGAGAGGAAAATCCTTTTGGAGAGGAGGAATCAACCACACCAAAGAAAATATTCCAGCTTTTGAATCAGGTCAGCCATCTGTTTGTTAGAACTGTGTTCAGTCAATAATGCCTGCTTGGGTGTTTGGCTGTAGTTTATGGCCTATATGATTGGAGTTGAAGCATGAATAAGTTTTTAATTTCTGATCATGGTGCATTTAAATTTTCAATTTATGAAATGTATTGGACAAAAATGTATATTTGAAGGGTTCTCATGTCTATTCACTCCCTAGTTTTACCCAGCACATTTTTAGCATATTTGGTAATATTGGTACCTCTTGGTTTCAGACAGTTGAAACTCTCTCTAACGTTCCAGCCCCTGAGTTGGCACTACAGTTGTATTTGCAGTGTGCTGAGGTACATGGTGTTTAGACCTGATATGTATTTGAATCAGAAATTAGATAATCATTTTTTTCTTATATTGTTTATGATGGATTTTGTTTATTGATCAGGCTGCAAATGACTGTGATTTAGAACCTGTGGCATATGAATTTTTCACGCAAGCTTACATTTTATATGAAGAAGAAATTTCAGTAAGTTGGTCGACATCTGAGTGTTAATGCCTTGTTATGGAGTATCTTCAACTTACATGACTATAACACATGGGAATTGCTAATTGACATTGCTTTTTGCTAATGTCTGCTCTTCTAGGACTCCAGGGCACAGGTGACTGCAATACATTTGATAATTGGAACTCTTCAAAGGATGCATGTCTTTGGTGTTGAAAATAGGGATACTTTAACACACAAGGCTACAGGGGTAATCTTTCTATTATTTCATTTGTTATTAAATTAGCTTAGCATCCTTCAACTGTAAACATGACTTGAAGCCTTGTATTTGAGCAGTATTCTGCAAAACTTTTGAAGAAGCCTGATCAGTGCAGAGCTGTTTATGCATGCTCACATCTCTTCTGGGTTGATGATCAGGACAACGTGAAAGATGGAGAGAGGTATGTTGACCTTTATGTCTATACTTTCATGCCTGCATGTTGTTATTTGCAAATCTTTGAAAGGATATGTTAATCTTTACATGCCTCTCCAATATTGTGCTCCCCTAGCCCACATTTCCCTGTGGTCATTTCATGGTTAATGTGGGTAGTTCAATGAGTTTGCTAAGTTGGAGAAGGTAGCACTGGATGGGCTAATCACTGTTCAGATGTCAGTCAATTATATATTCAAAAGAATTATATAACCTGTGAGCCTCACTGCCTCGTTTAACCCCCCCTCCCCAGAGAAAAAAAAAAAGGCCCTGGGCTTGGGTTGGGGTTGGACTGATATCATGTATGACTGTATGTCCCTCTGGAAAGCCTGCTAAATAAAGTGGAAGTGGGTTTTGAGTTTCAAATTCTTGTAGTCATAGACTTTCAAAAAAGATGTCCACTTATACAAAAGCTTGAACTAGAAACTTTCATATATGTAAGTTATTTTTTCTGTTTCTAGTACTGTCTTTTTTTGTTTGTAGACGTTGATATTTGGCTACACATTCTTGGGTTTTGTTGGTCATTTTGTTCCTTTTAACTAGGGTCTTGCTTTGCCTCAAGCGGGCATTGAGAATTGCAAATGCTGCTCAACAAATGTCCAATGCAGCGAGAGGTAGCACTGGATCCGTCACACTCTTTGTCGAGATACTGAACAAGTATATTCCTGCAACACTCATTGCCATGAACTTCTACTTAAGTATTATCCTTATTATTTATCATGGAAACTCCAACCTCACTGTATTGGTAGGTATCTTTATTTCTTTGAGAAGGGGAACCCCCAGATCACTGTTGCTGCAATCCAGAGCCTGATTGAATTGATTACAACTGAGATGCAAAGTGACTCTAGCACACCAGATCCAGCAGCGGACGCTTTCTTTGCCAGCACACTCCGATATATAGAGTTTCAGAAACAGAAAGGTGGGGCAGTAGGTGAAAAATACGAGCCTATCAAGGTGTGACTGCTCGATGACCTGATGTTGTTCGAGAGATCCTGGTGGAGTTAGTTTTTAAGTGTGGACTGCTACTGAGATCATTATCTTTGAATTTGTTTCGTCCAGTTGATGAAATCGAGTTTATAGTCTATGCCTCTGGTGGTTAACATAGCGATTTCATGGGTCATGTGCAATGTAAGAAATCTGTAAGCTTATCATGCTAGTGCTGTTAACCGGTTTAGGTGTTGAAAGTTAGTTATAACCACATCTTGCTTTCACTTTGGTATATTCTTGCCATTTTTCATAATTCGAATGTTTACTTTCGAATCGTTTAATGTTGTTTATGAAACATACTTAGATTCTTCTCTCTCTCTCTCTCTCTCTCACTGTGTGTGTGTGTTAATAATGGGAACATTGTTTACCCTGTTTCAATGCCAAGATGTTCTGCGTAACTCAGTTTATTCATTTGATTCTCTGCTTATACTACTAATCTTATGATCATATTCTTTTTCTGCCATATTGTTTGGAAGGTGCCCTTTCTTGCATTTTTTTCTATTTTTCTGCTTTGGTCTAACGCTATCACTGAAAGTAGTCTGGTCAGGAACGGATGGTATATGTTCCAGCCAACTCCAGCCAATAGCTGTAACGTATTTATCATGTAATTTGAGTGTTTCCATCCATATCTTTAAGGTAACATCGTTTACGTGGAAAGAACACAACTTTTGTACTCAAAGATCAATATCCTTAAGCCATTGCCAAAACGAGACCGATGGGTCGATACTAAAGCCAATTTTATTTTATTGAATTTATTCGGATTTATCCGAGACATGAGTTCGGAGATGTTCTTGGCAATCTGTCCAACGCTAAAACAAGCTGTGTCAGGACATGTGGGTGGTGGGTCAGCCCATTGCGTACTTGTGAGTCCAGCTACGGGCCATGGTCTCGTACTTCATTCTGTCACTCTTGTATATGTGAGCAATCTCAGTAACAAGTGGATCGTCAGGATTTGGGTCCGTAAGCAGGGAACATATCGAAAGCAAAACCTGCAATTTTTTACCAAATTTTAATCCTCTGTATTCTCTCGGTTTGTGAGATTGTGATTCTCAAAACGGAAAATCTCAGTAGCAATTATTAGTTATGACCTTGGAAATGGTGAGTGCGGGACTCCACTGCTCCTTAAGGATATCTAAGCAGATATTCCCACTGCTGTTTATGTTCGGATGGAAAACTTTGGTACGAAAGGCAACCTGCCATGTTTTATTCATCGTTAAGACGGTAAAAAAAAAAAAAAAATTCGGGAAGGGAGCTTCGTGATGGCCCAGAGTTTATGACTGTTTTTTTACCTTCGGAGGCTTGAAAGGGTAGTCTGGAGGGAAATGGATGGTGACAAGGAAAACCCCACCGCAGTAAGGGCTGTCACTCGGGCCGATTATCGTTGCTTGCCAGTGGAACATATCTTCTGCCACAGGACCTGAAGTTTCACAGCATAAAAACAAAACTTGTTGGAATTAGGAAACAAGTTGTAGTTTCTAGTCGTCTGGTGTTTTTACTGTTTCTTGATTGTTGCGTGTACCTGCACTGCACGAAGTTGGAGGGTCTCTCTGCAATTCCTTGAGCTCCTTGAGAATTCTCTTGGATGCCATCGGAGAGATATCTGATAAACAAAAAGCTTCTTCGCTTAGAAATTCCACACGACGGCAGGGAATGTCTATTCAAGGCTGGTGATCTCTGGGATATCCCTGACAGCTAACTATACTACATTCATTTATAATTATATAGTGAGAGGTCAGGTAAAGGAACGAACCTTAGGAGAGTGGTCCTGGTGATTTCATTGCGTGGGCGAGAGAAGTGGATGCAAACTTCAAGAGTATAAATTCCAAGAAAAGAAGTTAGTGAACTGAGAATCGTCCATTCATTCTGCCCCTTGTTTTCGACTTCTCGTTTTCACATTAAGTTAACCAAAAAAATGCAACTTTCAGTCCCTGTCGACAGATTAACTAAACAATTAGTAAATTAGTTTAGATGCTTTCAAGTTCCCAGCCTTGAAGGTCTTATGCTCTCATTATCCTAAGAGAGGGGTTGATAAATTTGACTTTTTAACTTTTTAAATTGCAAAGGCTTTTTCTTCAGCACCATGATGTCCTCCTACCAATAATTTTATAGCATTAGCCTGTCGACAGATTCCATCGGCAACTAGAAAATGCTTTCCACGAAAAGGGTAAGGAATAGGGTGATAGCGAGGGACTTCGATGAGTCCCATTACGCCATAACTTCAAAAGAATCTATCAGACTCGCTGCTTTCCACCACGTCCAGCCAATATTCATTTCACCTTCCCAATCCAAAGAAAAAACCCAAGGGCGGCATGCCTTCATTGGTCAGACATCTCAAACAAATAGCACTTTTCTTGGGCCTTATCCTGTCACGTGCCAGGACTTGGACTCAATTCCACATCTCAAACAAATAGCACTTTTCTTCGGCTTTATCCTGCCACGTGCCAGGACTTGAACCCAATTCCATTCGGTCTTAAATTCTGGAAACTGAACTTAATAAGTCTCGAAATGTACAAACCAACGACAACAAATGAGAGAAAGGAAGAGAAGATAACTAGAGAAATGGAAAAGGTTATCTTCATTTCTCTATTGCTTTAATTGTTTTCTGGGTTTCAAAACTTTTTCAAACTCGATTTTCCAAATTTAAGGTCGCACAGAGTCAATACGTGACAGTTAAGCCAACTTCAAATCTACTTCTCATACAATGAATTCTGACCAAAATCTGGTTTTGGAATGTGAATGAACAAGAGTGACAGGATATTAATTGCATAAACTGATCAATGATACGAAAGAAAGGGACCCATATACCTATCAGAAACAAATAAGTTGCGACAAACTATGCACAGAAGTTGAAACCAACAAACATACCAAGCATTTCAAAAACAATACAAGAAACAATGAAATTTACGGTTGTCCCGTGCAATTTCCTAACAGGGTAGTTCCAGGGGCATTAATACATAAAAACAATATCAAAAAAGTGGAGTCGAGAGAAGGAGCCGGCATCCATCAACAATTAGAGATTCACAACAGTTCCAATAAAGTAATACCAAGACCACCAGATGCTTCACAGAGATCCTGAGCTGTCAGCTGAGACTATAATCCAGGGCTTCTAAAATATCTTCAAGAGCAAGGGGAAGAGAAACAGAAAGAGTGGGGTGAAACGGACTGCAAATGGGACGGAAGGCCACGATCTTTTTACATTTTCATTTTCCAATCACAATATGGAGCAGGCCTTCTGTGCTTTGCTCTTCTTTTTTTTCTGCTTTGGTGGTTGAAGGACAACTCGGATGGCTGCATCAAAAACTGCCTTCACATTCTGCAGTGAAGTCAACAAATCTCTTATACATGATGCATATTCCAGTATAAATGATGCATATATATGAACACATTACCAAAACAACATATACCTGCTGCGTTTTGGAACTGCACTCAATATAAGCAGGTGAACCAATCAGCTTCCTCAGCTCCTCTCCCTTGCAGATGGGAAAGAAAAAAGGCGAGGAAGGGTGAGGGTCAGATAATTGCAAATAATAAAAGTCCAAGCAACAGGAAAAGGAATAATAACTGAATAATGTTTCAGGAAAAGTATGGACCAATTGAAAAATCTTTACCTGGGCTGTAGAAATGGGCACAGCTCCAGGATGATCAATAAAGAACTGCTTATCGTCCCGAAGATCTGCCTCATTTAAATACAAAAAAAGAATGAAAACTAGAATGCACACACTAACATCTGCATGTATGGACCAGTGGATTATTTGAAATGACTCCAGCTAAATTATTTATGATTCCACTAAAAATTTGTAGCACAAAGTCAGAAACATAAAACATCTGAAATGCTTCCTTCATCTAGAGAACATTGCATGATAAAAATTTTCAAAAGGAAATATAACAGAAGATATAATGAAAGCAAAATCTTTGCGGCTAAAGCACACTTAATGTTTTAACTTACCAAGCTTAGTCCCAACAAGAACTATTGGAACACCAGGGGCATAATGTTTCAACTCCGGAATCCACTGGAAACATGCCAAGCAAATAATTATCAGCAAACAATAAATTTAAAGTCAGTGTAAAAAGCACTTCTCTTTTTGAAATTTACAACACTGCGCTTAACCTTTTTGGAGACATTTTCATAACTGGCCTTGCTAATAAGAGAGAATGCCAATATGAACACATCTGCCCCGCGATAACTCAAAGGTCTAAGTCTGTTATAGTCCTCCTGTCCTGTAGGCCAGAAATACAAATGTAGACCCATCAAAGGAAACACAAATCTGAACAATGCTTCTAACAATGATATTTAAGAGAAAAAGGCAGAGATCAATGTGCAAAGTACCTGCAGTATCCCATAACCCCAGATTAACAGTACTCCCATTGACAACAACATTAGCACTGAAATTGTCGAAAACAGTTGGCACATAATCCTGTTTTTCACCACAATGAAAAATGTAAGAAAAAGGATAAACATATTCTTGGCATCAGCCTCCAATTGTCAAGACTCTTAAAATGCGTATCAAGATAAAATACACAAAATTGGAATCACAAAAGAGCCTGAAAGCTTGTTTGGCAATTAAAATGTTAGAATCCTATAATAGATTAGGAATCAAGAGTAAAGAGAGAATTTTCACATTTGCTTATGAAGTTAGCTACCATAAATGCTCCTTTTTCCTTCCACTTCTTCTGTCAAAGATCCAAATGCGGTATCCCATAAAGCCAGAAAATTAAAAAGTGCTTTTCCCAAATCGAATTCACAAATAAACTCAGCTCAACAAACATTTCCAAACAAAAAAATCATCTTTAATTAACGAATCCTTACTCAACCCCAAAATCAGACAGCAAAAAAGAACCTTTCAAAATTGAACAACAATATGCCTGATTTCTCTTCACCAATTCATAAAATTTCCATATATTAAAAACCAAAGCCCTAATTTTTCCGAACAGAAACAAGAACAATTCAAGCCTAAAAAAGAAGGGAAAGAAAAGAGGAATTACAGTAGGAAAAGTGTTGCTGGTGTAAGAAATCAGCAAACAAGTTTTGCCAACAGCACCATCACCAACAGTCACGCACTTTATAAACCTCGAAGCGCTCATTCTCTTTTCTTAGCCTCAGATCTTAACACCTGAGGACAAAGCTCGAAATCCTCAAAATTCTTCCTTCTTCCTTCTTCTTCTTCTTTTTCTTCAATCATACATCTGTAATCGCATTCCCACCAATTAAACTTAAAAATTGAAAACAGAGAGAACGATTGAAGGAAAAAAAAACAAAAGAGAAAACTACAGAAAGAGCTAACCCTGATAGGGAAATGGAAAAGGGGAAATCTCTTTCCCTTTCTTTTTTCTTTTTCTTTTTCTTTAATTTTTTTTTTCTTTTTCCTCTTTGGTTTCGAGTTTAGAGGTTCTGATTTTTGGGTAGAGAAATTATGCCGTTTGAAGCGTTCATTGAGGGAACCATTCTTCACTAGCTAATTTTCTCTTCTTTTTTTTTTTTCCCCTCTTTTATTTATTTTTTAAAATTTCTTTTTAACGTGTTAATCGGCGGACTATTCAGTCATTCTCAATTTCATTGAGCCACGTGGCTTGGTTCGTTTCCCTCTTCACGGTGAACCCTCAGCTCCTACTGGTTCCTTCAACCTTGAAATTGATTAATCATAAACAAATATTTTTTTAATATCTAATAATGATCAAATTATACAATT
Source organism: Theobroma cacao (assembly GCF_000208745.1). Classification (NCBI taxonomy): domain Eukaryota; kingdom Viridiplantae; phylum Streptophyta; class Magnoliopsida; order Malvales; family Malvaceae; genus Theobroma; species Theobroma cacao. Next base: position 660,804 of record NC_030850.1, read on the forward strand.
AATATTTACACTCTATCAAAAGTAATAGATTTAATTTCAGTGCAATAATTTATAAAATTTAAATCTTTACATTTCTAAAATTAATAATTTTAATTAATTATTAACTATATTAAAATTTTTTTATTATTTATATTGATATAATATTTGATTATATTGACATGATATATTTTTATTGGGGGTGATATTAAATTTGATGATATGACGTTTAAAAATAATATAAAAATTATATTGATATTGTCAAATAAATATGAATTTTAAGTGATAATGTAATGTTGATGTAACATTACTATATTATTGATGTAATATTTTTAAATAAAATTAAAAATAAATTGAATACGCTAAATTCTAATCTTGCCTTTATGTGTTATACTAGTGTTATTATCATTATTAAGTCCATAGATTAGTCTTTCAACATCATAGAAAAGGCAGGAATAAAATAGCTTGTTGAGTTGGTATTCTTCAAACATTAGTGATTCCTCGAATCAATACATTAGCATTTAATTATTGATTGTCGTCTCATAAATAGACAAAAATAAAAATTCAATATTTCTACGAGGACATTATCATTACGATTTAATTATAAAATATGTTTAATTTTCCATCATAATCATGACTTCTTTTGTCTTTGGAAACTCTTAAGAGTACTATAATCTAAATTCATGGTGCACCGAACATTTAATTTAGTGACAGCTAAATCAAATTCATGTTGTGCATCCTTTCTTATTTTCACCTTTTGCGCTTCAAACATTTCCCTTATAATTAAAGTTAATAAAACTTTATAGAATGGCTTAACCAGTTATATTCACAAACATATATATATATATATATATATATATTAAATCAACACTATAATTTTTTACCCTAAAATTTTCTTATTAGCTTTGGATAATTACACAAATCCAAGTGCAATGGGAGAAACTGCGGAGATACTTTCATAGGCCCAAACAGACCAAGAAAGCCTTTCATTGTGAATACAGTACTCTGTAAGCATTTTGGGCCAAGAAACTACCAAGTTCTCACCCTGCACAAGCTTTTTGGTTTTTCAAAGTGGCAGGGCACAGGATTTCTAATTGGATAATTGCAGAAGTAAATAAATAGTAGAATGAAATGATAAAAGAAAGAAAAAGAAAAAAAAATCTATTAGATGCATTTTCATTTTTATTGAATGCCATAGATACTAACTTAACAAGTTGGTATAAGCCTTTGCCAATAAAGCTCAAGAAAAAGAATCCTAGGTATGATAAACACATAGCATGACCATATCGATACACGACCCAAGGATTTGGATGAATGATTTGAGTAAAGCTTAAGACAAACAATGAATAAAATCTGGAACTATGACTTGCAAAATGCAGAGAGTGTATCAGCCAGTGCCTTTCTATCATAATCCCCAGTGAAAACACAATTGCCAGGAGGGCCTTTCAGAAGGATAAGCCTTAGCAGCCCATCAGCTACCTTCTTATCAACCTGCAAATAACCAAATTGTACATATTCGTCAAGTATTAGAGAAAGCAATTTGAGATTTACAGGAACAAGGAAAGCTTGGCTCTCTTACCGCCATGACAGACTTGAACATCTCCACAGTCATGGTTTCAGGAGGAGCAGTGGGTAACTTAGCCTGCAGTAAGATATCCTTAACTCGTTTGACAAGTGAACTGTCAATCCAACCAAGGCGATATGACATGTCAACAGCCATGACCTGAGATTAGCACACACTGGAGTTTAGCACAGATGGAGCGAAGAGGATCAAAAAGAAATGCAATAACAAATGCAATACCATGCCAGCTGCAATAGCTTCTCCATGAAGCCACTGTCCATATCCGAAGCCAGTTTCTATTGCCTGGAAAGAAACATGAAAACATCAGGGAAAGGGAAGCTCTTGCAATATGGTGGGAATACAGATCCCTTTAATAACAAGAAAAATTTCCAAAAGTAAACACAATAAATTTATCCAATCCTCTCCCCACTGCAAAAAAAGAGTATAATTGCTATGAAATGACACTACAACATCTAAAATTGCGAGTAACTCAAATTTTTATACAATTTTACAACCATTCCACAAATTCCTTTTTGGCATTCCAAACCACACAGTCATACAACATAAACTCTAAATAAGATAAAAAAATACTTTATAAAACTTTGATTTGCAAGTTATACTTGGAAGAAAAAAAAAAGCATACAGATATAAAACTTACATGACCAAATGTATGACCCAAGTTCAGCGTAGCCCTCAAACCACTTTCCTTCTCATCTAATGACACAACCTCAGCCTTGTTTTCACATGATCGCTTTATAGCATAAGCCAACGCATTAGGATCCCTGCAATGATCAACACCAGATTACATACAGGCTTGAAGAAATATAGCTTGTAATAATTAGGAAAGAACCACACTATAAGACCATGGTTGGAGTAGACAAGGAGTGGTAGGTGAGTCCAAAATATTACAAAGCACACCAGTGAGCAGATTTGATTATGTGAAAGGACAACACAATGTATATTCCTAGAAGCTTGAAATGACAAATTGACAATGACCATTTTGAATTTCACTTGTTACAGAAAGTCCTCACAGTTTCACATTTCAGAAGAAGTTTCAATTTATTCAAATGTTTAACTAGTGTTCTTTCAATAGGCACTGCATACCTAGCCAACAGTTTCTCCATGTTCTTTTCCTGCCACTCGAAAAACTCAGCATCTCTGATGAGCCCATACTTTATAACCTCTGCCAGACCTGATGCCAGTTCCCTATCTGGCAAAGTGCCCAATGTATCTGTGTCTACAAGCACACATTGAGGTTGGTAGAAAGCCCCAATCAAGTTCTTCCCAAGAGGATGGTTTATGCCAGTTTTACCTCCAACTGAAGAATCAACCTGTGCATAACAAAGTCAAAAACATGAAAAGCAATGCACACAATGTGAAAATTATCTATAAACGAGCCATGAGTATCAAGAGACCTGTGCCATAACAGTAGTAGGAATCTGGATAAAATTAACACCGCGAAGAAAAGACGCAGCAGCGAAACCACACATGTCACCAATCACACCACCTCCAAGGGCAACAAAAGTAGATCTCCGGTCCAACCGTGACTCGATGGCCTTGTCAAGAACTTTCATAAGAGTTTCCTATAAGCACAACTATTACTATTACTTCCATTGAGCTTAGCAGCAACAATGCCTCAAAATCAAAAAGTTAACGAAAAACCCACCATGTTTTTGTACTTCTCTCCATCAGGTAAAATCACATTTTCAACAGAAATATTGGGGTTTCCTTTTGTTAAAGCATCTACGACTTTATCCAAATATAGTGGAGCAATTGTGGTATTAGTTACAACAAGAACTTTCTTCCCATGAACATGCCTATCAAAAAAACGACAATTCATTAACACTTATGCACCACGAACCACTTAACATACTCTTTTCAAAAATCAAAAAACAAATAGCTAGAATTCTCTCTGAATGGATTAACTAACTTTTGAAGAAGTTCAGGTTCCTCAAGCAAACCGGACCCGATGTAGATCGGGTAGCTCCTATTACCCAAATCCACTTCAACAATAGTGGGAGCTTTGGAGCTCTTTTCACCAACTGACTGATCCATCACAGGAATTGCATTGGCGCAAATCCTCCCCCTGATTCCACTCGGTCTTGACAAAGCAACTCGGCCTGGATTCAACTCACCAGAACTCGAACCCCGGAAAGAAACCTTGGCGGGCTTATTAACCCGCAGGAAAAAGTAGGAGGAGTTGGCGTTCAAGTCAGACGACGACTTGGTATTGATTTTGGAAGAGAGAGAAAGAGACAAAGCGTTCGTCGAGCATGCCATGAGGCGGGTTTCGGGTTCGGGTCGGGGGGGCTACGCGAGCAAGGAGGAGGGAGGGCCTGGTTTATAGTTTGTGGTAGGAAGAAACATTTGTTTGAAGAATAAAAGGAAGGGGAGATGTGTGGGTAGGTGAGAGCGGCAGCTGTTGTGAAGGGCGATGGCTGAAACGGATGGCCCCGTTTCGTGAGAGATAGGGGGTTGGTGGTGTATCTCGTGATATTATCACTTCATATCTCATGTTTCATTTCTTAGTTCTCGTGAGAAGTAATAACCTCTAATTTTGTGCTAATATTATTGTTTTATAAAATATAGTATTACTTACTCCTTATTAAGAATACTTTAATTCAAATATTTAACATATTTTGTTTTTGAAATATGTTTTCAATTACAAGACTAGTATATTTATTAATTTTAAGATATTCGAACCCCAATTTAATTAAAATTTAAGTACTTATATTTTATGTAAATTTGATTAAAAATTAATATTTAATATGTGAATCAAATTAATTCTTAATTTACAATTACATGGTGTATTTTCAAAATGAAAAATTATCTCCCTTCATATGAAAAGTTATAAATAAAAAGTTAAGATTTTTATATGAAAAATTGTGATTATTAAAAAGCCTCATCAATTAAAAAAATTATATTATATGGTGTGACATAATATGATTAGTGAATTATTGATAGTTTTTTATATAAAATATTATGTCTCTTAGTAAAAGTGACATTTGAAAAAATATTTTTAAATTTAAAAATTATAAAACAATTAAAAAACATCGATCTATACTAAAAAAATTAAACATGAAAAAAGTATAATTGAAAGATTTTATTTTATAATATAAATAATTATTGAAATAATATATTTATTCAAAAATTATGTCTTGTACCATAGAAGTGCCTTGTCTGAGATGAAAATCCTTCCATTTGTTTATTAGTGGATTTGCTCTATCAATCAATTCCGGGGGCACCTATATATGGATACTTTTGCATGTCAGGAACATTTTTTAGGAACCTTGGGCTCTAAAAATGAGCGTGGCTTAGACAGTGCATTTCCCAAAGAAACAAATAAACCGATCTGAGAAAGCCAACGAAGGCTAGAACAAGAGTGCACGAAATGCAAGGTTTTTGATTGGAAAAGCCTTCCGTAGGGAGAGCCAGGGACACTCGCAACGTACACTGGCCCAAACCCAGGTGGCCAGGTCCATTGTCTTCCCTTAGTTTTTCCTGAAATGCTGTCAAAGACTGGAAAACGGTGTCGAAATCATTTCGGGGAAGGTCATTCACAAACACACGAAATTCTGGTGCTGATAGACCAAGTTGACAGCACCTTTTGTAGATGATGCTTGTAATCTCGGAACTGCATAGAAAGTACTGTTTGGTCCTGACGAACATCCGAGGTCTGCCATGGTGACGGTTTCTGGCAAGTTGGTGCAGCAGATATCTAACACTGCTTGCTTGAGCACCGGCATCGACGAGGAAAGACCAGTAGTCTATAACAAGAAACAAAGATACATACTATAGGCAACGAAAAGTTACAACATCTGATCATGATCTAGTTTGCATGGCCACATAATGGTTGCATGGTTTCGAATAGCAAAAATTACAAAGTGTAGAACAGAATACACATAAAAAGCTTAAAAGACAGAATGATATGAGTCAGTTTATCAGATAAGGCACGCTATCTAGCAATTATTTCCTCAACAGGTAGCAGAATAATTCTGAATCAAACTCAAGCCTATGAGAATTTATAGCTCCTGCCTTGGTGCATTGGTGCCTTTGGTGTTTGGCCCCCATCAGGGGTCCAACCATAAAAATTTTCGCTTTCAAACCAAAAACATGAACCCGCTTATCTTGGAGCAGTGTTTCCTATAACGTGCGATGTGCAGAACTTTCTGAGGGACGAATTTTACCACTTGGATTAAACGTTCAACTGCTTCTTTGCCATAAACATAGGAGGGATGAATGTTTTGACAGTCCATAACCATAATCCATTTACCATACAAGCTAAAAGGTCCACTTAAGATCTGCATATACGTACATAGGTTACATTTATGTTGGCAAATAGATAAATTTCCATGCACATCGGTTATAGCAACACTCTGGCTTTAGCTTTATTCTAGGGGAAGTGTGGCATAATTTTGGAGGCAAAAGGAATCAAGCAGCTTCTTCCCAGGAGAGGGGCCATAATGGTGTAAGGGCCGAGTGTACCTTGTTGTTGGTGTTGAGCACTCGGCCCCAAATATCCCTCCTAGGGGTACCCTACACCCCTAACCCACATCCCATCTGCACCCCTCTCGTTTGCCTATCTTCTTCATTTAATATCTCTGCATTATTTTCTCAAAGAATGGGAAGAAAATAATAGCTGCTATATAATTCATATCCATGTTACAAATTACAATGTCTAACGGGGTATTTTAAAAGTATTAAATATATAATTAAATAAAAATATATTGTTTATTAATAAAATCGAAACTATTATATGTATTTATGAAATCAACGATTAGAGGTGTTCAATGGTCAAGTCAGACTTGCAACTCGACTTGACTTCGAGCGATGGCCATAAATTTTAGATTCAATCTTGTTCTAATTTATTAATAAATAATATATTTTTATTTAATTTAATTTAATTTTAAAAGTTTTTGTTTGAAAGATGTATAAAATATAATGTTACTTACTCCTTTATAAATAATACTTTAATTCAAATATTTAACATATTTTGTTTTTAAAAATATATTTCAAATTATGACAGCAGTATATTCACTATATTCATTAATTTAACAAAAATTTTTTTTCGAATTACGACAATTAGTATATTCACTATATTCATTTGATTTTAACAAATTTAATTTCTTATATCTTATGTAAATTTGATTAAAAAAATTAATATTTAATACTCGAATAAAATTAATTCTTAATTTATAATTCCAAGTGACTAGTTAAAATTAAAAATTATATTATTATTTTCCTTGAATCTTGTCCCCTAACGGTTAGAACGGTCGATCTTGGTGTAGGTTTGATCCATCTAGGATTCTTGCTTACTGATGATAATCTGAAGTTGATTAATTTTGATTTTTTTTTTTGGAGAAGAAGAGAGAACCGAAGATGAACAATGCTACTGTTGACCATGGACATGGAGTCAATCATTCTACCTGCAAAAGCTGTGGATTTAACTGTAGTTCTTGCCCAAAATGCTCATTAGATTGATTCACCGGAAGAACAAGATTCAAAACCATGTTTTTTCAGAAGAAAGCACCTGGAAGAACTAATTTACCAACAGAAGAAATCAATTTCATCCGAAAACTTTTGCAAGCAGAATACGAGAAGCAAATCCTGAGTCCTGACAGAGGCAACAGAGCAACTTTCTTTGATATCAAGTTTTCCTGATTAAAGAAATAACCAAGCTAACATGCTCCACTTCCTTGGTATCTGCAGCCATGATTTCAATAAACCTATGAAATAAAGGGTCCAGGATATCTTCCCCAAAATGACTCCGAAACATCGACTCATTGACTGCCCTGATGGCCTTCGCCATTCGTTTAGCTGTCGTTGCTCTGTCATCTTTGATTCCTCCATTGACAGAATCCCATGGTAATGCTATGACCTCAAGACGATCGAGGGTGAAAGATCCTTCTTTCTCTATCTCAGCTTGAATCTCTTCTGGGTGAGGTTCGTAATATGGGGTGTTGTAGGTATCTAACCTTTCCTCTTCGACAAGGCCCTGCATTTGTAAAGAAACGATCTAATTAGCTAGTTCTAGGAGGCAATGGACGGACAGAAACTTGAATACATGTTAAGTGGATTGTCTTTTCTGTTGATTTAGGGGAGTCTTGGTCTGATTATTGATCCTACCATGTTGTTGCCATGGGAAATTATTCCTGGAGAGAGACACGAAAACATTAAGAGCATATACCTCTGCGACCAAATCCTGAAATGCCTGACCAAGGTAGTCCCAGAGTAAACAGCTTTCATCTGAGGTTGGATCTGCTGTTGTTCTGCCCCTGAATGTCAAAACCATGCGGCCTTCTGGAGCTACTTCTTCTGAGCGTAACTTGAGAAACAAAGAGAAATCCTTCCGAAACTGAGTCAAGTAGGAATTTATCACGGCAGGTGGACTTGTCTTTGAGATGAAAATCTTCCATTTGTTTATTAGTGGATTTGCTTTATCAGTCAATTCCGGGGGCACCTATGGATATTTTAGAATGTCAGGAACATTTTTTAGGAATCTCAGGCTCTAAAAATGAGCATGGTTTATACAGTGCATTTCCCAAAGAAACAATATAAACCGACCTGAGAAAGCCAATGAAGGCTAGAAGAAGAGTGTACGAAATGCAAGGTTTTTAATGGGAAAAGCCTCCCGTAGAAAGAGCCAGGGACACCCGCAACGTACAATGGCCCAAATCCAGGTCCATTCTCTTCCCTTAGTTTCCCCTGATATGCTGGCAAAGACTGGAAAACGGTGTTGAAATCATTTCCAGGAAGGTCATTCAAAAACACACGAAATTCTGGTGCTGATCGACCAAGTTGACAGCACCTTTTGTAGATGATGCTTGTGATCTCCGATACTACATAGAAAGTGTTTGGTCCTGACGAACATCCAAGGTCTGCCATGGTGACGGTTTCTGGCAAGTTAGTGCAGCAGGAATCTAACACTGCTTGCTTGAGCACCGGCATCGACCGGGAAAGACAAGTACTCTACAACAAGAGAAAAAAAAAAAAGATATATACACTATAGGCAGGTGTATCACGGTATCAGATAAGGCGCGATATCAGCAATTATTTCCTCAACAGGTAGCAGAATAGTTCTGAATCAAACTCAAGCCTATCAGAATTTAGCTCCTGCCTTGGTGCCTTCGGTGATTGGCCCCCATCAGGGGTCCAACCATAAAATTTTCGCTTTCAAACCAAAAACAGGAACCCGCTTATCTTGGAGCAGTGTTTCCTATAATGTACGATATGCAGAACTTTCTGCAGATCAAGACATATAACATGCCAAATATGAGCTGCACTTTTCTTCCTGGCAGTTTCAACATGTCAATCAATAAAACAAAATTCACTCTACCATAGTCAAGGATTGGCCATGATCTATAGTCTATAGGGCGTTAACTGTCAACTATGTTCAGCCTGAAACAGGCAGGGGGCCTGCTCTTTCAGGGAAGCCATGCACCACCCTGGAGAAGCCATTTTTGCACTCTGATGACTTTCCGGAAACAAAAAGGGCGAAGAAACTGACCTGTCCTATTGAGTTATTGGCGTAGCTTTGCTCTCCACTCCCTCCATTCATGCTGAGAATTTGCTCCATTTTCTTGCTTTCCTTCTCCAAGCTTTCTACCCATATATCTATTCTAACCTTGGGAAGCTCTCTTTTTATCTTCAGCAGCATAGAGTCAACCACAGTTTTGGTTACAAAAATTGGAAATATAATTATGGAAGAAAAACCAAAATGATTATCCTGTCTGCAATTTTAATTAAAATGAATAGTATTTTCACTATTTCCTCAATCCTAACGACTTTAATTTGTTCTTGCTATGATTAATTTTATTAATTAGATTATTATTATATTATTTAGTTGAAGCAGATTGCCCCAGTTTGCCTGCCATCTTTGGTATTTTATTGATTTTACCAGCTCATGTTCTTCCAAACACCAACACCAACACGCTTCTTTTTCTATAGTTCCATACATATCCATGGGCAATCTTTTTTTTTTTTTTAAAAAGAGAGATAAATATATAAAGATTAAATAAGACATTTGATTTGAACTTGTATTTGGATTGTTCCCAAATAGTGCAACATTGGAAGTTAGAAGGAATATGCTAATGGTTTGCTATCCATCTCCCATTTTGGAACATTTGACATCTTTTAATTAAAAATATTTTTAATGTTTTATTTTAAGTGCTTTTCAACTTCCGATGATTTCATCTATAAAAAATTATTATTTTTTTAATATAAAAATTAAACTATCAAATATAAAACTCAACAAATTAATTAAAAAAAATTTACGTCTTATTATCCTAACAATTCGAGTTATTTTTGTTAATTTTTTTACGAATTCAACTAAATTATCAATTTACTTTTAAATAAAAAATCCACATATTTTAAACTTAAAGTGCTTGCTTTCTCAATCGGACAATCAATCATTTGACCAATCAAACGAAAAGAAGTGACCGATGATTAGAATCAGGCCCACCGTAAACAACATACTCTGGAGCACACATTAACATAACCTTTCTAATTAGCTTCCCACGTACGCTTTCCTAATTTTCCCCCGCGTTTTTTCGAACCCGGGAAACTCTTTCTCATTTCCATTCTCTCCCCAAAAGAAATCCCCAAAATCATCGTCTCCCTCGAGGCGCCCCTCGATTTTAGCCTTTCGCGGCGGTGCCGCCGGCGATGGGGAGGCGAAACACCATCGTGATTTCCTCATCGGACGACGAAGATTACGAGCCTTCTTCGAGAATGAAACGGAGCTACGAGAAGCCGAAATTGAGGTCCTCGGTTACTCGTACGAACCCTAGTCGAGCCAAGAAGCCTCGACTCTCTCGTTTAAGTAGAGAATCTAGCAATGTAGATGAGGTAAAACTTTTTATTTTTGTCTTAATTATTGTTTGCGAAGTTTTTGTACTCTTTTTTAATGCGTTTGAGTGTGTAATAATATATTCCAAATGTATTGTTTAATGCAGATGAGATTGGCTTTTGAAGATTTTGATGAAGTTTTGAACGGGTTCAAGGTATCTGCTGGTATGTTTTTTTTTTTTTTTGTGATTTTTAGCTTATATTTCCTTCTGAACAAAATGTTTATGAAAAATATGCCTAATTGGAAACTGAAAATGGTCTAGGGTATAGGAGGAGCAATTCAAAGGAATTGTGGGTTGATAAATACAAGCCTCGTTCTATGGAAGAGCTTGCTGTTCACAAGAAGAAGGTTAGAGTCAATTTGGTTTATATTGTTGATATGAATATTTGTATCCACATTTTATCTTCTTGCTTTTGGTAGGTTGAAGAAGTTAAGTCATGGTTTGAGGAAAGATTGAGGACTCCAAAGGTATTTTTACTGTTTTAGAATGGGATGTTCTCATTATTGGTCAATTGCCTATGGTGAATGAGCAACGCCTTTTTATTTATCATTTTTCCATCTGTTTTTGGTTTTTACAGGGCGAAATTGGTAGCTCTGTTCTCATCATCAGCGGGCAAGCTGGGGTTGGAAAATCTGTAGGTTGTCTTGGCAAAGGATAAATTTTCTATATCTTATTGCTGTTTATGTATGTGATGTGTGGTTGTAGGTATAGTACAGCATTTACTTGCAAGTTTAGTTGAAAATCCTACTGCTTATCTTGTAGGCAACTGTCCGTCTGATTGCATCTCAGATTGGGGCTCAATTATGTGAATGGAACACACCTACTCCCACAATTTGGCAAGAACATGTTCATAACTTGAGTGCAGGTATTTCAGGTGCATATTTCATGAAGAAGTTGGCCAGAATCTTAGTCAGGTTTGCTATATATAAACAATGATGTCAAAAACAGTTTTTATTGGCCTGGATGCTAGGAGTTTTCATTGCTAGTTTCAATGTAGCAGTTTTCAAATTTTGTATTCTTAAGGCTGTTAATCCTATTTGAAGCAGAATATAGAAATTAGAGCATTAGATGTTAAATCATAGTTATAAATGCTATTTATCTTGTAAATTCCTCTAGGATTATCAATTTCTTACTCACTGATGATGGTAACTGTTGCTAGGGATAAATTACACTTCTAAGTTGGATGAGTTTGAAAGTTTTGTTGAAAGAGTGAGGAAGTATGGATTGATCTCTTCATCTTTCAATGGGAAATCAGAGTCTTCAATTATCCTGGTGATTGATGATCTTCCTGTAACTAATGGAAGAGCAGCTTTTGAAAGACTTCGAAGGTGCTTGGTTCTTCTCGTGAGATCAACATGGGTACCAACAGCAATATTGATAACTGACTATGGTGATGCAGATTCACCAGGCTTAATCGCAAGATGGTTGGAAGAACTACAATCATCACTTGAGAGTGCCGGTGCTAGGAAGGTTATGCTCACAAAAATATTTGGTCTTGGTTTAATATTTTATCTACTGGTTGCTGATTTTTAAACTGCTCTTGGGAAAATTTCAGGTTTCTTTTAATCCTATAACAAATAATTCTATTAAGAAAATACTCTCTAGAATATGCAGACAGGAGCACTGCAATGTTGCAGCTGAAGATATTGATCTGATAGCAAAAGCAAGTGGTGGTGACATCAGACATGCAATTACATCTTTACAGCTCTACTGTCTGAAACCAGACGTGGAATATGATTTACCTGCATCTAATTCTATTCTCAGTTACCCAAAAGAAAATGCAAATGAGCTCAATGCTTTCAATGGTGGATTTTCTTCACAATATGGCAGAGACGAGACATTGACGCTTTTTCATGCACTAGGAAAATTCTTGCATAACAAAAGAGAGACAGAAAATGTAGCTGGATTGGGTATGTCTTGATAGAGCTTGATCTTTATGGTAAAAGAAAGGGGAAATAGTTAGGGTTTATTATTGAATAGCTGTGTTGTTTGCTACCTCATGGCAGTTTGATAACACAGTTTTAGAAACATCTAAGCTATTCACCTCTGAGCTCTCTTTTTTTTTTTTGGTTTTGTAGACCAAAATGCATTTTGTGTAGGGGAGAAATTCTCGAGACTTCCATTTAAAATGGATTCTCCAGAAAAGATACTCTGCCAAGCACATGGGCAATCGAGGCCCATAACCGATTTTCTTCATGAAAATGGTATCTTTTTCTGTCTTCAAGTTGTTTATGCTATGAATAACTTTTACACTTTATTTTCTTCTCTGTGTGTGTGAGAGAGAGAAAAGCATGCGTAAGGCTGGAGCAAAGTGGTGGGAAGTTCGTTTCCTTCTGTTTTTCTCTGGTCTGATAGTACTGCTGTCCTACTTTTCTTGCAGTTCTAGATTTTCTGAGTGATGAAGCAATGGATGATGCTTGGGCTGTGGCTTCATATCTTGGTGATGCTGACTTGCTTCTTGCTTCTTTTCGAGGAATGTTAGCAAAGCATAGTGAGACAGAGAATGTTCTACAGTCAGCTGCTGCTTCAGTTGCAGTCCGTGGTGTTCTATATGGCAATTTTCATCCATCACCTTCGAGGTTTTATTTTCATGCTTTTAGTTAATTGCATTCTGAGTTCTATGGCATTTACAATTAGGGTTATGCAACCACCTCTTACGAATATGCTATGATGCCAGATGGCATGCTATTCGCAAACCAAAGCTTTGGCAGATAGAGCAATCATTATCTCACAATCAGGTGAATAAGATCTCATCAGTTTCCTCTAGTTTTAGGAATCTTAAGTTTACTTACAAGGCCTTTAAGAAAAAATTTCCTCCTGTCATTGGCTCATTGCAGGATGAGATGCTGAGGCAGAGGTTTATCGTGTATGGTGGATCAAGCTTATCTGAAGTGTCATCTATAGCTACAGAGTACACACCCGCCCTAAAATGGCTTGGTTACAGAACATCTGGAGGTCTTGAAACTCGTGACTCGGACAATGACAGCTCTCAGAGAATGAGTATAGATGAACAGGAAAGTGAAATTTCTGATGATGATATAGAAGATTGGTCATAGATACTACTCTGCTCATTGCTCAAGGAAGAGGCCTTTTTCCAGATTAACTGTTCATTGTAAAAGAATGGCCTAGTCCAATTTTTTTCCTTAATTTTTTATATCTAACTGAAACATATGTAATTTTTTTTCCTTCTGTAAATATATTTTTCTGACTGATAGTGATACTCTGAAGTGGTGTATAGCTTACCCAAAAAACAAACCAAACACAGCCTTACAGAAATAGCAGAACCGGGGCCGAGAGGGGTAATGTTGCAAATATAGGGAAACCGGGGGGCATTTTGACCTGGTCATAAAAACACGAAGCGAAAGAAAAAGAGAGAGGGAGAGAGTCCTGTTTGGGTAGGGTAGTCCTTTGATTTAATTCGGAATTAAATTCCCTCAGCTCCTAAAATCAAGAGCGATGGACAATTACTGGATAACGATTTCAAGAAGGGTTCCGCCGTGATCTCTTTGATCAGTCTTACTCGGAATTTCCCCAAAGGTGAACCCCCTCTCTAACCGACTGCAGTGTTGTGTGAAAGAGCTTTTTTCTTTTTAACTTCAATTTCTCTCACATTAAGATTCTCTGATCGTTTCTTTCCTAAGGTAATCGTATCAGAGAGTGAACTTGCTTTCTAGAGGTTGTTTTCAAGTCTTTGATTTTATAGCATTTTGAGTTCAAGACTCCTTAAGACCCTGTTTGGCGGCCGGTATTTCTTGTTTCGGACAGAAAATGAAATATGTTAGTGTGTTGTTACACAGATTAGTTGCTTATTGTTGATTAAAGGTTTTGTTAAGTGGAATTGTAGATGGCAAGCCGAGTTACTCGCTCAAGGAGACAGCAACCATCTCAGCAGCAGGAACAGCAGTCGAGAGCTAGGTGGACGACATTCCTGACTAAGATACTTGCAGACCTGTTGGTTGAACAGGTACACAGAGGGAACAGACAAAACAGTTCTTTTAGCAAGAAAGCATGGAAGTCTATGTGTGATGACTTCTGTAAGAAAACTAGTTTGAAATGGGACAAGGAGCAGTTAAAGAATCGGTATGGGGTCTTGAGGAGGCAGTATGTTCTTGTCAAGTCGCTTCTTGATCAGACTGACTTCAGCTGGAATGAATCTACTGGGGATGTAATAGGCAATGATGAAGCTTGGGCTGAATTTATCAAGGTATGATACTCTGTCAGATGCCTGTTGTCGTCCTCTGCGAATGAAATCTGATCTGTGTTGTTCATTGACAGGGTCATCCTGATGCTGAAACCATAAAAACCAGTGGCTGCCCAATCTACAAACAACTCTGTACAATATTCTCAGAGCCGACAACCAATGGGAAGCATGACTACTCAGCTGAACTCGGGGGAGACGTTCCTTCCTCGCTACCTTCTTTGGAGCCGTTGAGCACGATTCAAGAAGAGTCGTCATCTGAGTCTGAGGAAGCAGAGGATGTGGCGGATGATCAGGACGACACAGTTCAACCTTCTGCCCCTGGTATAAATCGCAAGAGGGGACGCAAGGGAATAGATGATGCTATCGCAGCAGCTATACTGGAGATGGCAGCTGCTTCGAAGCTGAGGACAGCTGCTGTAAGACAATCTAAGGCCAGATACAGCATAGCTAGTTGTATAAAAGAATTGAACGAGCTGCAAGGTGTTGAAGAGCGTGTCTACTTCGCGGCTCTGGACCTGTTCAACAATCCTAATGCCAGGGAAATGTTCCTGTCTCTCAAAGGAGACAAGCGCTTGACTTGGTTGCAGCGGAAGTGCGTTGCTCCATCCAATGCCCGAGGTTGATAGAAGGAAATTTTGTTAGTGCTAGTCGGATGTTTCTGTATCTAACCAATCCAGACAAGCTGATTCTGTATGTATGGCTATCATCATCAAATGTAACATATGACTTTTTCAATCACCAAGCTGCAGAGCACTTTGTTTTAGTTCAAAGGCATTCTCTATCAGGATATGGCAGTGGCATTGAAATTTGTCAGCAGATATTAGGATATGGCAGATATCAGCAGATAAGTATCGATGTCGTTGAACATAGAAGGCATAATTTGATTTAATTACAACAAGCATGGAGCATATTCAGATTCAGTTCAGAAACCCTATAAACACATTTGTTAATAAAAAATAATTTCATAATTCAAAAAGGGCAAAACATGAAAGAGAAAAATTTCATAGCATTCTGACAAAGACAAACCAAGGGTATATGATCCTAAGCTCCTACTTGGAAAACCCCTAGATAATCTAGGCTAGATTCCCAATGGAAATTTTTTCTACTTCCTATACCATCTCAAACTGTTTGGATTTTAATCATCTCCATCGAGAGTTTGCATAAGATGGAGCTGCATGGCCAACAAAAACTATGCAGCACCTTCTCTGAAGTCTGGACTCCAATCCAACTACTGAACAGGGTGAACATCTATACACGAAAGCAGGCATGGGTGGTAGCATTATTTTTGCCCCGTATGCTTGTCTGTTCTCAAGGGAGTATTCTCTTCACATCATGCTCCTGATCAAAACTCTTGGCTTGGTTGTATACAGCTTCAAATGCTTGCATACATACACTTGAAAATCCTACCATCGCCTGAAAGACATGGGGAAACCCCATCTGAAGGTTGTTCAAAGTCATCGCCCTTGTTACACTCACTGACTTTTCATGCTTATTCTTCTCCTCCTCTGCCTTTGCTCTCAACATTTCCACTTTTGCTCGCTTTTGTGCAACAGGGTCCTTGTTCATTTCAGGCATGGAAAAAGGGCCATACTTGCTTTCTAGTGATCTAAGCTCAGCAGCCCTCTTCTCAAAATCTTTAAATGTACAATCTGCCTTCTTCTTTTGCTTATACTCATCTGCTTGCTGAACCACGATGGCATGGATTACGGTCAAGAAGCTCTTGATCCCTTCAGATGCTACCTTATCTGGAATCCTGTCAACTGCAAGATGCCATTCTTCACAAAATGAGTAGATTTTCGATTCCTGACTGGTTCTTAAAAGTGGGTTCTTGCTGAACTGGAAAAGACTAAGCCGGAGCCAGCCTGCAAGTGACTGAATGTAGTCTCGTTGAGCCTTGACTAAGTTACAGAACGACAAATGCCATTGCTGGACTTCAAGCTCAAGCTGAAGAGTTGATTGCCTGTGAATCTCAGATGTTGGCTCATTGGAAGGGATGAAGTTGAGGTACTTGAGCTGCTGAACTATGTGCGTGTGAACTTGATGGATCTCATACATGCTTCTCCACATGCATATCAATCTGTATAACAAGCAAATTTATAACATCAATATATGTTGTTATTTCTCTTAATTGATTCTCAGCATTAGACAATAACTCGCTATTGCAGATTAAAAGGAAGCATTAAGGATATCAAATTAGGTAAGAAGCAAATGTTCTTCGTTGCAGGCCACCCCAGCATCCCATCATCTCAAATTGAAAACCTAAGGCACATGGGCCAACAACTTGGCATCATATGAATCCCATGTGAGACCCATACATATGGACAGCTAGGACTCTTTTAGCAGTACCTGGAACCAGAAGTACATCAGTCAATCTAGTTCACCTATCAGCTAACGCCCAGTATTGCAAATTTTGTACAATCAGGATCATAGGATTATCTTCCCTAGAAATAGGCTGAAAATCAAAGGAATCAGCAAAAGATTAACCTCAACTCTGAATGGAGACCCCACTAGATTATTGTGCTACGGTCTATTATCCCCTCAACCTCATGCAATAGTACACAGGGTACAATTGGATTCGGCTTATCTTCTTCGCAACAAAAGCAAACAATAGGGGCAAGAATAGCCATGGCAGTAAAAAGCGGTCAAAAGAAATTCCATGTACAAATCTTATCTGCAAGCAAATTTACGGTCCTAAAGAGTAAAAAGCAGAGTAAACAGGAAATCATGCCTATCAAGCTGAATAATGAAGGGTCCCAAACGTGGCCTTTTCCTGTACGAATTCCAAACAATGAATGAACCACTATCTCATTCTGTGGACGATACTGATTCAATCTGCCCAAAGCTTCTGTCTATGAACTATAAAAATGATGTGACAGAGTCACGTGAAAAACTTAAGGGCTATTGGCTCCAGTATTTAAATGCTCAAGGTAAACAGAAAGACAGGTACATGCAAGCAAAAGAGTTGAGAAAGAAACAAGACTAACCCTTTTACAAGGTCAAGGAGTTGAGGATAAAGCTCTGACTCTCTCAGCTTGATGATTTCGGTAGATGTAGTCTCGATGGCCTGAGCAGCAACCATCATTTGGGATTCTAATTTTTCGACTTCTTTCTTTGTCTTCTCAGTCTTGACATAGTCAGCTCTCTTCACCTCCAGCTTCCTCAGCTGGGCCACCCTCTTCTCATGCTCTATCTTTATAGCCTCCGCATGCTAAGAAAATCACCCAACAAAACTGTTTAAGTTAGAAGAACATTAAGAATAAAACATGTCATTTTTAGGACAAAAAATGGGCCACAGGACTTGACCACTCTTTTGACTCATCAGACCATCAAATATGATAAGAAGTCCAAGGTTTTCGACTTTTTAAACATCCATTCCTGGGCCCCAAAAGTTGAAAAGGAAAGGATTCGATATTTAGAACTCCAAACACAAAAATCTGGTAGTAAACACAAGATTATGGATTTATCGGAAGAAGATAGTGTAATCAAATTTGTTTTCTTGCCTGAAACTTGGATCAAATGCTTCACAAATAAACAAGATTTCTAACCATGGAATTGGGTCTAGTACCTTGACCTCCTGGTATAATTTCTTCTCCCAAGCGTACAATCTTTCTATGGTAGAACAATGGCTGCTGCTATGAACACTACCACCTACATTTCCTCCAATCCTGTCCTCTCCCAACTTCCCAATTCCTTCCATTTTCGGATTCCAATTCCATGTCCAAGTTGTTGGGGTCAGATTGCAACCATAGTTATACACTTTATCTGCCAGAGTAAAGAGCAAACGAACAGGTAGAAATGAAACCCCACCAAGAAATCAAAAGAATGGACGTTTTTTGACAAATAAAATTGAAAGAATGACAGAGATATACCTCCTTTACTTTGGTTAGAAAAGTTGGAATTTGAAACTTCTAACAGTACCGAGAGCTGGCTACCAGCATCGGCAGCTTTAAGAAAATACTCATCGACCTCTTTCACAATCTCCACCAGTTCTTTACTATTCCTCGAAACCACCATAGCCAGCTCGCTTCCGGTATCTTTCGAGAATCCACTCACCACAGAAGGTGGCGCCGCCATGCTCGCAGCCCCGGTTGCGGTGGTTGTAGCGGTGACCGCCACCTCAGATGCCAACGTAGCAGCCTCCCATTCCTCCTCTGTGGCTGACCGTGACGCAGTAGCCGGACCGAATGGATCCCAGAAGTCCCAGCTACTCGATGGAGGTGGAGGAGGCGGCGGAGGCAGAGCAGGGGAGGCCGTAGTAGCAGATGTCCAAGTATCTGAACCAGGACTCATTGGCGGCGGCGGCGGTGCTGGCGGTTGAGGCGGCGGAGGGACATGGTGGTGGAGGTGGAGAGTAGTTTCGTTGTTGGAAAATTGAAGGAGAGCCGAGCCAGTGCCTCGTAAAGAGCGAAGATACATAGAATGCGACGCGGCAAGAGCTTGTCTAGCGTTAACCAATTGTTTCATGTATCTCTTTCTCGCCTTGCAACGTGAAACAGTCTCTTCTCTATCAATCCTCGAGTACCAACACCCCATTTTTCCTTGCTCACCTCTCTTCTACAGATCAACTCTTTTTTTTTGGTTCCCTTTCTTCTTTCTAAACTTTGATGGAAACTTAACCAAACAGCAAGATGGAAACTGCTTTACAAAAAGAAAGTGACTTCTGGGTTATTTACTTTGTCGAAAGATCTGTTGCTTTTACCGCTGCAGCTTTCACCAACGGCGGGTCTTTCATCTTCAAGAAACTATCTTTCACAGCAAAGAAACCTCCTTTTCCTCAAATGTTTTCTCCCAAGTTAACACTTTTAACTTCTTTGACCATGAAAATGTCTGTACTTCGTTTGTTTACTCAGTGATGGAGGTGGTCGTGGTGGTGGAGAGAGAGAGCAGAGATGGCAGTTTTGAGAGGTGCCAAAGACATCCAGCTTCGGGCAGAGAGCCAGAAAATTGTTTTTATATTCCACTTTAATGACGAAAGTACCCTCCTGGAATGTACTTTTCCTGTTTTTAAATTACTGCAACATACCGCTTGAACATGCTAAGCAGAGAACCCAAACCTGCCACCAAGCTGATGTTAGCCAGCAGAAGCTGTACGGGCGTGGCTGCCTAGATTTGGAAACATCTTGAGGGTGTTCTCGTAACTCCACATTTCAACGGCCATTGGCAAAGCTTAATTTGGATATCAGGAAAATGGAAAGGCAAGTTGGATTCAAATCACATAAGGTGGGCTTATGACTTATGAATGCTTGATTAGGAACATGACAAACGTTCTGCTTTAGTTCAGAAAGAACAAAGAAGAAGGAAAAAGTACAGTGTAGTTAACTTGAATCTCTGGAAAACAAATGGGATTTTTTTTGTCTTTCCCCATTTCCCTTGTATCTATAAACATTTTTCTGCGTTTCAAAGCAGGTGGGGGAGCAATGGTGCTAGTTGCCATGAAAGAATTGCAGCAAAATCTTGCATGCTTGCTTATCTTATACTACTAGCTGCTGCTACTACTACTTACGAAGGAAAAAGAATTCGAATACCAGGAGTCTGAATTGCATTGGGAAATGATGGAAAATCGTATATTCAATTGCTTGCCTTTTTGTGGAATCGAGACCACACCAGAGAACATTTCAGGATAAACTTGCTATAAAATAAAAATCATCCCCCTGGGACAACATTGCCCTTGGCACCTTTTTTTGAATTACATCCTCCTTCCAAAAAAAAAACAGAAGTAAGCAACTTGTCTCCAGGGTGTCCTGTTTGTCCTGTTTATCAAACTAAACTTCAGTAGGAAGTACGAGCGCTAGACTTCACCCCGAGTCTTCACTGTTCACAGGAATCCTAAGATTACCATTGCTACTCAACCTTCTTCCAGGATCAAGGAATAGGACTATACAAAATCAAAGTTCAAGATTATTTTTTGCTTGTAAACTTGCTCTTACCTCAATCAAATCATTAGAACATTGGGTTTGAAATAACCTTTTTGTTTATGACAGTGATGAGTAGGTGATGGGAAGCATATGAAAAACGATATGAAGTTCATCATCGAGATCAAATCTGAATGTCTGTTGTTTTTTAAAAGGAATCACATACCTAGCTGGCATTATAACCATAATCAACTCACATGTTGACTCTAACTAGCCTTTGTATGCTCCCATCATAGTATCATGCCTCGCACTAAAAAGAATTGCTATATATATATATAATTTGGGCAAATGCAACATAATAAATTAGTGTGCTACAAGTGGTGAAAATCTACCTAAAATCTTTAGTTAACTTTACTTGTGTCTTGACTTTGATGGGGAGACAAACTGGAATCCAATCTTCACGGATTTACAAGTATGACAATTTGTATTAATATGTTTCAATTGTATCGTGTAAATTTAATATTGTAATAATTATATAAATAAAAATAAATACGACATGATTAATTAAACATATTAAATATCTCAAACACGTATGTTTATTAAATATGTTATACGACATAATATGACTAACACATTTATTGTATAAGTTGAATTAAATTTATATGACATGATGTGATTAACAATTCACTTAAATACAATTAAGGTGTTTAAAGTTATCTTAAATGAGTTCATAAATAAGTTATACGAGTCAATTTATACAAGTTAATATAAAAATTTGTTTAACTAAACGAGTTAAAAGATTAAGTGGATTTAATCGATTTAAGACATAATTATTGTATCTGAAACATATTGACTTAATGAATATATAAAACACGACAACCCTAAATTCAAACTCACTCTCATATCAACGGGTGTACTTACGGTATTACCTCAAAATTTCTATATCTTGAAGTTGGATTAAGTAGAGTACTCTTTCATATGGAAATAAACTCTTAAAATTAACTTATTTATAGAATTAAGGTTGTCAAATTTAATTCTACAATTAAGTGGTTGTTTGTTTTGATATTAAATTTTACTATAAAATATTTTATGTAAAAAAAATTTTCTCTCAGTAAATTATGTTGGATTACCAAACCGACCTTCTGCCTTTTGAGATATTTGGGCCCCAACGGACCGATTCGAAAAAGTGGGCCCAGATGAACAATAAAATCTGGTTCTAGAAAGGTACTTCAGTACCGGGTCGTTGGATCCATTTCCCGAGAGTTCTGAAAGCCCAAAGTCCAAAAATACTAGCTTTTCATTCACAGGCGCTCCTGGGCCACCCGTTTTCTATTTTCGAAGTACTTCACTTTTTCCCTCCACCACCACCATTGAAGCAAAGAAAGAAATCCTTTGCTTCTCATTTCGCTCGCCAAAACCAACTCCTCAATCAATCCTTTGGCTTTGATTCTTCTCATCGAATCCCCACGGCTATAAAGTCGAGAACCCAAAGCTTCCTTTAGCCATACCTTTCCGTTTTCTTTTGCGTTCTTTCTCTTCGTCTTCCTTGCTTTGTGACATACAGCTTTCAACAAGTCTCCCTTGAACGTAGCTTTGTTCTAATGGCGGCGCCGGTAGTCAACAAGAATTACTTGAAGGAGATTGAAAGGGCTCGCCGAGACCTTCGCGCTCTCATCTCAAGCAAAAACTGCGCTCCCATTATGCTTCGTTTGGCGTAAGTTATAATTTTTGTTACGAAAATGAAGATTTTAAATCTTACTTAATAGTTTCGATTTGCTGTTTTTTGTTGGAAGTTGGCATGACGCTGGAACTTACGATGCTAAAACGAAGACAGGAGGACCTGATGGCTCCATCAGACATGATCAAGAGTTAAAGCACAGTGCAAATAGTGGTTTGAAAATAGCCGTTGACCTTTGTGGTCAGAATCCAGATTCTGATCTATCCATTTAGAAATTGACTTTCCTTTTAAATCATAACGTATTGATACGTTACTTTCCTTCTGTTTCTGATATCAGAAGAAGTAAAGGCCAGGCATCGGGTGATTACATATGCTGACCTTTACCAGGTCTAGTATTTGTTTCTGTATTTTACGTAATTATTCATTTGATATGTTCCAATAGACACAAACCCTTCATCAGCTTTTCAAAATTTTGGATTTACAGCTTGCTGGAGTTGTTGCCGTTGAGGTTACAGGAGGTCCTACTGTTGACTTTGTTCCAGGCAGGAAGGTATATTCATCGGAGTTTCTGAACATCCAACCATCTTAATTATTAATTATTAGTACTTAGTTCTCGCACCCGAACATTTGCTTCAGTAGTTGGTGTCTGATCCCTCCTTAAAGAGCAGGTTCAAATCCCTTCTTAGTTAACCTCATTTAACTCTCTGATGTATCAGGATTCAATGGTATCTCCTGAAGAAGGGCGCCTTCCTGATGCCAATCAAGGTTTGTAATTTCTCACTGCTTTGGTTTAGTTTTAGTCTTGAATAACTATATATTTATGCCTTCTCTGATTCTTGTTTGTTGCAGGAGCACGACATTTGAGGGACATTTTTTATCGGATGGGACTATCTGACAAGGACATCGTGGCACTATCTGGGGGCCATACATTGGTACTTTCTTTATGCAATTCAATAATCTAGCCAGAAATCTTAAAGAAGTATACTAGTTAAAAGAAACAGATTCAGAATATTCTGTTCTTGAATTTCCAGGGAAGAGCACATCGTGAAAGATCAGGTTTTGATGGTGCTTGGACAAAGGAGCCTTTGAAGTTTGACAATTCATACTTCAAGTAAACCTCGGCAATTTTTCTTTTTTTATATATTATCGAATTGATTTAAGTAGAATAAATAATGTATATCCTGTAATCAGGGTGCTGCTGGACATTGAGTCCGACTCAGATCTACTGGAACTACCCACGGACAAGGCTCTGGTAGATGATCCTAAGTTCCGCTACTATGTTGAGCTTTACGCTAAGGTATGCACATGGTTGATTGTTGCGTTGTCTGTTATTCACAAGGGATTGGGTTTTTTTTTTTTTTATGCTCTTTTAAATGGCAGGATGAGGATGCATTCTTCAGAGATTATGCAGCGTCCCACAAGAAACTCTCTGAGCTAGGCTTCATTTCACCTTCCAGGTTAGCTTTGAAGGTAGCTGCGGGAGTTGTTGGTGCTGCAGCTGTGGCAATCCTCAGTTTCTATTATGAAGTTCACAGGAAATTCAATTGAGTGACTTGACTCACGAAGGCCATGGAAATAAGTTTCCAAATAGGAAATTGTAGATGCAGTATTGCAATACTTCATTTAACTTTTCACATGTCAATGACACAAGTGCATAAGACAAGAGTTCCTTTTGTCTTTTTCCTCAACATGCAACTCAATCCTAGTGCAGGATCAGGACAACAATCCTGGGCCAGCCTAAGCGTGATTGACAGTACCAGGAATTCCCAATTCATAAGTGAAAAGAAAGGAGAAAAAGGAAGCAGGATAGAAAGAAACAACATTTTCAATTGTGGTAGTGCTGAACTGAACTTATTATTTTGATGGATGTGGATTTGCCTTATTCGAGAGGCATACATATATAAATAAAATGTGAATAAATAATTCTTAGGTGGCTACTACCACCTTAAGACCTGCTACCCCTTCTTCTTCTACAGGAATAGGAGTCAAGGAGAACAAGTTCATCTCCAACCTAAGAGTACAACTTAAGAAATTAAATTAGTTAAGACTGTTAAACGGGACTAGGTTAAGTCAGGCTCTAGGACTCAAAGAAAGAGTAATGTCTTGGAAAACCTTGAGCCTCTTATCAATTTTCTTTGGAAAGATCTTTGGATTGCTGGTTTCAACCCCCTTCCCTGGTTCATTTGTTGGGCCAAGAACTGCAGCAATGATAGCCTCTTCAAAGTCTTCGCTATCGGGTAATAAATCTGTCAGTTTGTCTCCTTTCTCCCCAGATGAAGGAGAGAGCCTTCTTGTCTTAATCTCTGGTTTTTCCAGTTCTGCAGAGAAAGGCTTTGTGTGGTCTCCCATTTCATTCACTCTCATGGAGTTAGCAGAGTTCCCGGACCTTGTTCTTTTAAGGGTCTCATGCAATTGATTCCCAAATGGATCTTTTGCAATTCCCAATTTTGATGAGTAGAACGGTGGTGCATCAATATTTAGAGAATTTCCAAATGGAAAAGCAACTAATTTGGCACTTGTCTGCTGTGGAATCGCCATCTGGTTTGCCATTATATTCGAATTAACATTCTCATCGGCAAAATCATCATGTGGTTTTACTGCATTTGCTGCTGGCAAGCTGATAGGATCCTTGCAAGGCTGAGGCTGCCAAATTGATGAAGAACCAAGGAAAGCGTCAAAGAGACGGCTCTGTTCAATCCTGTCCCCTCCCTTATTCATCATCTCAGACTCAAGATCCTTGAGCATCTGCTGTGCCCTCTCATAGGCCTTGAGATGGGAATCTACGCCTCTTGGTCCATCCGCAACTGCTGGTTTCACTCTTCGCAAAGTTTCTTTAGCCTCACCAATTCTACCTTGCTTCATCAAGCAAATTCCCAGATTACACATCTTGTTATTATCAGGAGCAATCGAAAGTGCCCGGCGATAAGCATCTTCTGCTTCAATATAGTTGTTCTGCTGCATCAATGCCCATCCCAAGTTTCCCTGGAAAAAAGAAAAAAAAATTGCTTAAATTTATGTATCCATTGAAATTTCTATACAAAACCAGTGAGTGGTAAAACAAGCAAAGATGGAAGACTAAAGTCTTACCAGCAACCGAGTTGCTTCTTGTTCCACAGAGACCTGAAATTTCTTTCCTTGAGACCGGGCTGTCTTGGTGCGCTTTCCATTGAAAGCCAGACCTTGTTGAATCAAATACAACTTGTGCTTCAACAATGCTATTTGGTCATCCAATCTTCCACATCTCTGAAGAATTACCAATTAAAACAAGTCAGCCACCTGTTAAGACCAAAGAGTCTTGACATAATTCTTAAGTTCACATTTGTGAAATGACCTTGTACAAATCCAACAGAATGTTATCAAGAGACTCCTGGGCTTGATCTGAGCATCTACTACGAAGCGACTTGATAGCTTCAATGGCTTCCTCTGCTCTATTTTGTTGCTTCATCACAATGGCCATATCTTTCAAAGCGCTATCCACTCTATCCCCAGCATTGATGGCTGCCCAGAACAAAGGAATCGCCCTCTCTGGATCTTTATCCACCAACTAAACCAAAACAAAAACACCCAAACCAATCAATACTCAATCAACTAAACAAAACAAAAGAACAGACTTAGTCTTTTTACAACCAATTTCAAAGATACCCAAGATGCTTACTTGAACATTCTTGGCCCTAACATACGGAGTATCACCAACTGGGACTTTGTGGATGGCATGAAAGGACTCAGAACGAGTTCTCGAAACCCCGAGTGGCTTCGCCGGAGAAGTAGGGGCCGATTTCGAAGGCCTGAATCCGGGATGAGCATTCCACACATCTTGCAACATCTTCGAAAACACAGTATTTTCCTTAATTCTTTCCTTTTCTCTTTGTCTTTTTGCAGTGATTTCAAAGATGGAGGAAGATGGAAATGAGAGAAGAGAGGGCTTTGGAGAGAAGAGTGAAGAGAAGTGTGAGGGAGAATCGATGTGATTTAGAGAGGCTTTGGGAGAAAATATTTGAAATTTTCGACCGTTGAGGTTACCGTTTTACGTACTAGCCGTTGGGCAACCGGTGGACTCTCCAACAATTTACTTAAGCGCAATAAGAAAAGAGATGTTCTCCTTTTTTTTATCCTAATGTTCAGCATATTTAGAGTTATGACCCGGTGATTGTAAGAATATTTTCATTCATACCCTCTAATTAGAGACTAAACCAAATCCAAAACCCTAAGGTGGTATTGGATATATTATGCTTATATTTGCGAATATTGTTTATTGCAATTTTTTTTTCTATGGATAAATAAGATTTTATTATGGTGAGAAAATTTTAATATCATTTGGGATATAATAATATCTAATATCAATATGTTTTTAAATTTTTCAGTGTTTTGAAATATTTTATTTTGCCTTCAATAGGAAAAAAAATAAACTTTTATGAAAAAAAAGTAAAAAAATGGAAGATTTTTGCATGTAAAAAAAAAAAAACCATTACCTTAATAGTACAAAATAAGAATTTTCAACAGAAAAAATTTCATGGACAATGTTATTTATTATCGACGAATACTTTTTTTGATATTGTTTAAAGATATTTTCGATATTTATTTTTGTTTAAAAGGCTTCCGTCGTGGATCCATTGATAAAAATATATATATTTTAAAAATCTTATAATTATAAGATGCTTCACATTATATTAAACAAAAATACTTTTTTTGATATTAATAAAAAACTTTAAAATATAATTTTTTTTGGATAAATAAAGGATAAAGAGTTTTTTCTGGCCATATAAGAGATAAATATATATTATATTTTTTTGTGACAATTCGTAATAAAATAATAAAAGTGTTCATCAATAAGCTGGTTGGGCTTTGCCTAACACTATCCATTGAAACTTGGGCTATGGCCAGGCTTGAAGTTTATAACCCAAACTTACTTATTGGGCCTCAAGTAAACCCAATGACCAAGTTTGTGATCACGTGATTGTTATTTTATTAAAAAATTAATAAATTTTTTTTTAAAAAAAATCATCGACTTCGAAAATTAATTTAAATATAATTTAAGTCATGGGCTTTTTCTTTTTCACTCGCGTGGTGAGTGTGTGGCCAGACGTTGCTGACTAGAACTTGGAGACTTAAGCAGCTTACAAAGCAATTACTTGAGTCACATAACCCCTATTTCAACCCTTCTTATACTCCAAAGGGGGCAAAAGGTAGCCATTCATTTGTCCATTTTAATGCATTCCTCTGCTGCATTAATTCATATTTGCTTACATTTTATGAAACCAAACTCGATTTGACAGGACATGGACCAAAGCTTTGGTAGGATTGAAAGTGATGACATATAAATCAATAAATCATCTCATGTAAGTAGATATGAAGTTAAAAAATGAGGTGACTTAGTTAAATTTTCTTACATTTTAATGTATTTTATTTATAAGTTTTTTATAATAATATATGCATGCGTGCATGTCGTGTCATGACGAGTAACACGGATTATAAGACTTTGTTAAATTTGCATGTTTTTTTAACATATTTTATCTATAAATTATTTGTAGTAATATGTTGTGTAAGGGTACATGCATGTGCTTGTGCCAAGACAGGACCATTGATGGGATGAAGTTTCGTCCACAAAACTTTCTGTTTTACCAGCTTACATTAGCAGCAGTTAATGACTTAGACCTGTCGTACTAGAAATCCTATATATAGAACTTGGTTTGCTGCTTCTTTAACTAGACTGCACCAAACCCACATCCATCTCCTTTACTCCCATCATCTCTTGCCTAGCCCTCACGACCTATATATACAAAGGCCATTGCCAAAATCAGCGCCAAAGTCTGGTACTGCAAGGCAGGAAGCGGAAAATGGGCAGGTCCCCTTGCTGTGAGAAAGGTCACACGAACAAAGGAGCTTGGACTAGAGAAGAAGATGAGCTTCTCATAGCTTACATCCAAGCTCATGGAGAAGGTTGTTGGAGATCCCTCCCTAAAGCTGCCGGACTTCTCCGCTGTGGCAAGAGTTGCCGTCTTCGATGGATTAACTATTTGCGTCCTGATCTCAAGAGGGGTAATTTCACTGATGAAGAAGATGAACTCATCGTCAAGTTACATAGCCTTCTTGGTAACAAGTTAAGTCTCTCCCGAATCTTTGATTTACTTCTTAATGCCTTAGCTAGCTGTCTCTGTTAAGCTGTAATGGGTGTTTCTCTTTTGTTTCTGGTACGTGAAGGTGGTCAATAATAGCAGCAAGGCTACCCGGAAGAACAGATAATGAGATCAAGAATCACTGGAATACCCACATAAAGAGGAAGCTATTGAGCAGAGGTATCGACCCCTTGACGCATCGACAGATCAATGAACAAGCTGCTACTCGCAGCATAGATAGGGCCTCGTCTGCTGCAGTTCTAAGACAGGATGCGAAGACAGATAATGAGTTTCCTTACCTAAACCAGAACAACCCAGATAGAGAGAAGTACCCAGACTTGAATCTTGAGTTGCAGATAAGCCCTCCCTCTTCACACCCACCTCGAAAAGAGGAGACAACAGACAGAAAAATCATTTGCTTCTGCTCTAGCTTGGGACTGCAGAACAGCAAGGGGTGCACTTGTGGGGCAGTAGGAATAGAACATCTGAGATTTTACGCTTGACGGATGGCGTTTTGGATTACAGAAGGTTGGAGTTGAAGTGAGAATTTAACTTCATATATCTGATAGCAAAATCGATACTAGTTTATGTGTATGAAAAGTTTCTCTAGTTCCCCTTCTGGTTTGTATATCTATTTGTTTCACAATGAAACAGCCCTGACACTTGCCGTCAGTAGTTCAATGAAAATTTAGGAATGCTTGTCCACGTATTCAAATCTTTGATAAGATTTCTTTAGGACTATTGAATGTTTCTTGACTTATATTATTTCAGTTGGGAAGAAAAACATACTTTTCCTTTGGTATATGGATTAATGAACAACCTTGGAAGGAGAAAGTAACAGGGAGCCGAAGGAGGTAGGTAACCTATCTCAGTCATGCATAAAAGAAGAGCGAGAACCAGGTGGTGAAAGCGAGAGCCACAGAGAGAGAGAGAGAGAGTGGCCAGCCTTCGATCTTCATTGCTAGTTTTGTTTACCATCTTACACAGTTCTACCTACCAAACAATTATTGTGCCAGCTGCTGCTGACTGCATATGAAAAAACAAAACCGGATTTCGTAAAACTTGTCTGTGCTATTTTGTTTTGTCCCTCTTCCTCTCCTTATCCGACACTTCAGTAAAATGCTGACAAAATAGCCTAACTATAATTAATCTGGACTTATCTTTATTAGCCGTTACATGTCCTTGAAAAGAAGGGAAGTTATCCATCTATTCAAGAGAACGAACAGATGCTGGTACGATTCCATATGTAACGCTAGCCAGGGGGCCCAAGGGGGGGAAAAAAGTTGGTTGGCTCCGTTTGTTGTTGATAATGGTCCATGTTCATCTGCTTTTTTTCTTGTTACTTTTTAACTGGAACGGGACAAGAAAACTACCCAATCTGAGCAAACTATTGATCAGAAGAGGGATACCCATGGCTGAGAAAGGCAGAGCAACTAGTCTTTCACAAGACAGAAACTTGTAGCCACTTGCCTTAAGTCAAAGAGGCTTCGGAGGGTAAAAATTGAGTGAAAATCTCAAACTTGGATCACAAGACTTCTCTAGCTTGTTTTGCTTCTACATCAGAAAATTTTGGCCACATTTTTTTCCCCCAAGAATGACAACCTCGGTGTCTGATTGAGATTGGTAGACCATGATAACTGGAAGATATAACAAACAAAACCCTCTCCCTGATGATGTTGTCTTACGTGCTTCTGTGATTAACATGGAATATTATGGTTGGTATTAACTCTAGAAGGAGTTTCGTGGTCCCATGAACCTACACACTTTCAAGGTCACAATGGTAGGTAAAGCAATGTGGATGGAGAAAATTCCTCGCAAGCAGTCTTTTTTTTGTTAATTAGATTCCATCTTTTAGGTCATTTCATAACATGCAGTCGAAGCCAGCAATAGAATTTCATTGTCAAGATGATATAATGATTATTTCATTGAGGTTTATAAATAAAACGATAAAGAAAGATGAACACATAAGCTTCATTGCATTTTGTCCATAAGGAGATTGATCTGGCCTAATATGTAAAGGATTAGAAGCTTGATGGTTATGATGATGTCATGGTTCTAATATCTGGTGAGACCACAATTTTCAAGCAAGGAATGGTTTATGGTGCAGAATAAAGAGAAGAAACAATAGAATAGAACCTTTGGAAGGGAAATTGCCAACTCGAATTAATAAATAAGAAGTCATGGTGCACAATACCCCATATCAAACAAACTTTCCTGTAACATCTTCAGAACATCTTACATCGCTTTAAGCATCTAGTACAATAAGTACACTGTTTACATACAGGTTGGAACTGAAAAAGGCATCCAGAATATCAAGCATTCACAATGCTGCTTCAAGTTATAGCAGAATCGCCTGTAAACTGCCTGGTTTATCAATTCTTGCTGTACCTGAGCTTGATGACTCACCCATTGCATCAGGAGAAGCAGCAGCTTGGGATGGAGCTCTCTTCAGAGAAGTTGGCAGCCCTGATATTTCCTAAAAGAAGGGGAAAAAACTACTGTCAATTATCCAGGCATAAATTGTGGCAGTAATTTAGCCCTTGAGGATTGAACTCTTCAGAAGCATGCCAGGAGCATTCACATAATTTTTTTTTCTTGAAAAGAGCATTCACATCATTTGTCTGCATGGTATCACATGCAGCCAAAAGGAGATAAACTTGTAAGTTGTAACCCATTTTTTCTAAATTACCTTCATCAAATGCAGTCTCAGGTCACAAGGACGGACTTGGTTTCCAATGCATGCCATTGCAAATTTTGAATATTGAAATAGTACATCAGCAGCAGCTTGCTTTTTCTCTTCAATCTGGAATAATTGACATGATAAGAAAGAGAATGAAGAAGGTCAATAGCTTTCTGTTAAGGAGTAGATTAACAATCTTGAGCCCACACCATTTCGCATAAGTTATTATGTATGAGAGATCAAAAACAAGTGAAAAGGTAAACTCTCCAACTTTGATAAGGACTGTGAAAATAATAAGTGAAGGAGACCAACAAACTTGCACGTTGATTTTGTTTCCAATGAATTAACCAGACTAGATTAAGACCTAATCCTGACTTATTGAACTATATGGATTTCACTTGCTATTTGCATATTCCCATCTATTTCACAACCAAGGTCTAGATGATAGATTATCACACTCTGAAGAAACGATTTGGTATTTTGAACACCTGATAAGATGTTCATGCAGCTATGCCTCTCAAATAAGATATTGAAACCCAGAAGTCAAAATCAAGTTAATAAATCCATTATGCTTGATTTTTTTTTTCCCATGGGATCATTCATCCTTAACAAAAGTTCTCACTTATGATATTTCCTTTATGTGACTCACAAGTCAACACATAATCAAAAAGCAAACTAGTCCACTTGTTAGAGATGAAAAGAATGCATATGATCATTCCAGCAGACAAGAAAATGAAATGAATTCGAAATGCATAAAATTACTTTGCAAACTTCTAATCTACACTGCCCATCAGAAATTTCACAGCATAAAGCATTGCTATTGATTTTCACCTTCTAAACTAAGAACCCAACTGCCCAGAACCTATAATTTTTTTCAGCATCTGATCAAATTACATGGTAACTGATTTTCCACATATACCAACATATAAAAAAGGACAAATTTACCGGAATTTGGAAATTAAACGCAGTTGTAAGAAGGAAAAATTGTTCCCCAGTTCGATAAACACAAAGAAGATTTCAAATGAAATAAAATTTAACGAGGTCGAGCTTAATACAAGACAACAAGAACAAAGGGTGTCGAATTCTCGTTATTTTTCTTTGGATAAGTAAACTTTCATTAACCCAAAACTACTAACAAAGATTCAAGGATTACGGTTTGATCAAATGAAAGAAAGAGACGCAACCAAGGATGAAACAAGGGCGTTATCAATCGAAAAGTTGATGACTTTATAATTGAAAAAACAAAAGAAGGGTCAAGAAAGATTGAAACAAGTACCTCGTAATCTTCTTTCATGCTCGGAGCCTGGTTTGCAACAACTGACTTCTCCTAGGTTTGATTGTCCCTCCGTTTTTTATGTTCGTCTCCTGTCTTTACAAGGTTATACAAGCTTTCATTGACATTCTACCTGCTTCTACTCAACAGGCCTATTAGCTCAGTTGGTTAGAGCGTCGTGCTAATAACGCGAAGGTCGCAGGTTCGAGACCTGCATGGGCCATAATATTGATTTTTATTTTTCCCTCCATCTTTGTCTTTTTGGGCCGATTTGTTCCCTCATCTCTTTGTCTTTTTGGGCCAATTCCTTCCCTCACCGTCCCTGAGAGAAAGACCCTTACAGACCCAGAGTCACATTTTCAAGCCCAAACCCCAACCAGATCAGCTAAACGTAGCTAAATCATGGCATTTAGCTCAACAAATTCCCATTTTACTTTTGAGGAGTTCATACAAGACCAAAGCCAAACCAGGCAA
Source organism: Theobroma cacao (assembly GCF_000208745.1). NCBI lineage: Eukaryota > Viridiplantae > Streptophyta > Magnoliopsida > Malvales > Malvaceae > Theobroma > Theobroma cacao. Next base: position 693,461 of record NC_030850.1, read on the forward strand.
AGAAAATCATACTGCTCAATCTTTGCCAGTCTCATGCATGTTAACCAAATTGGATATTTTACTTTCTTTTTAGCATCAAAACATCAAGACATTTGCAGAAATAGCTTCAACCTCTGGGAAAGTGTTGAAAATTCATAATTTAAATATCTAAAAGCAAATAAAATGCCAACAATGGATGATAACTCCATGATGTGTATAATGAAGCTCAAACGGGTGAAAGTGTGAGGCTGAATACATCAATAGGCACCCCAAGCAATCCCCCCTAAAAAGAAAAAAGGAGAGAAAAGTAAACGGATGTCAACAGTTGCTGTTTCATGTTTCTTTTGGAGGCGCCTTCTTTGCAGCCTCAGCTGCTGCCTTCTCTGCTTCAATCTCAGCTGCAATGGCATCAATTTCAGCTTCATCAAGCTGCCGCAGACCATGCTCCTTTGTCATCACAGCAACTTCGATGTTCTTTCCCCCACTCTCAACAACCTGTATGCAAGAGACACACATAACGACAGGCAACCATTATTTGGCATAAAACATGCATCTTTACCATATTAGTAAGCTATATAACCAACTGTATGCAATCTGATATTAAAAGGAGTAGTAGTTAAAAGTATAGTTTAACCTACTCAGACAACTAAATCTATGAAGCTGTTCTTCTATACACCAATAACTTGATGATATGCGTACCTCCTGTTTATATGGTTTAACTAATTGTCACATTGTTGTATAATCTAGCTACAAGTGTATCATTTCACATTTACAATCTTTATTGCCATCATGCTTCCAAGTACCAATGCATCGGGAAGAAAGAATTACATGGTATGGCACAAAGAATACTCAAAACCTTTTTCTCTAGCTGCTTGTGCTCCTTGAAAGTAAAGCACTAATTAAATCATTCCTTTCTATGGAAACATATAACATTAACGTTGAAGTTGTGTTTCTTTTGCTCCATTTCATAATTATATTCAGATGTTTTCCATTTTTGAGTGGCACACTGGCACAGGTTGATAAGCCATGTCATTTCTGTAAGGCTTAACAGTCCATGCATAATCTTAAAAGGCATGATGCATATTGCATGCAGGGAATGACTACAAGTAAATGATAGATTTACTCCATATTTCTGTTGATTCAACAACTAGGAAGTTAGAAGCAGCACAATTTTTACCATACATTGAAAGAAGAGAGATCATGGAACAACAAACACATGAAAACAAAGTAAAAGTTGACAAACGAAGAACTAGCCAGTTAAACTTACCTCGAGCAAAGCACGAATTGCAAGCTTAATGGTTTCTTGTCCAGAGGTTTCCTTATAGTTCTTCTCTAGAAACTCTCTAATCGAGTTAGAGTTTCTCCCAGTTGCATTAGCTTTCCAAGCGGAAAATGTCCCTGATGGATCTGTCTGATAAAGTGACGGTATACCAGTATATGGATCAAAGCCCACAATCAGAGTTGAGAGACCAAACGGCCTAACACCTCCACTTTGAGTATACTTCTGCTGAAGTCCTGCAATGTATCGAGTGATATACTCGACAGTAACTGGATCTTCAACAGTTAGCCTGTGGCTTTGACACTCAATCCGAGCCCTATTTATGAGGACGCGAGCATCTGCTTTGAGTCCAGCACATGCCAATGCAATGTGATCATCCAAGTTCACAATCTTCCTAACGGTTCTACACAACAGCAGCCGTAAAAGGGTCAAAAATTGCCCACCTTGAGGAAATTCAAAAACTCAAATGATTTCTTTAATACATGTTTTAATCATAAAAATTGGTAAAATTTTCTAGTTTCTACATCATCAAGACAAAAAATTCTTTAACTAAAATCACTGTTCCTCAACTTAGGCAAAAAGAACAATTTTTAGGAAAATCCCCATCTAAAGAGCACTGAGAAAACGTGATAGAGATAGGCTTAAGCTAAAAATTGTTGCATCCCCGTTAGTTCCAAATCCAGATCATAAAACCCTAACCCTAAAATTACTTTCAACTAAAATTAAGTAGAAAGATACCATTTTCGAGCGAGGTGAAGTGGAAATCTGAAATGGAGGGATAGTATAGCGTAAAAAGAGAACAAAAATACCTAGAGTCCTGGAGCTTGGCGGTGGATTTTTTCTCGACACCGAGCACGACGATGTCGGTGCCGCGGACTCCGACGGCGGCGTTACCTTTGCGGACTGCTTCAAGAGCATATTCCACTTGGAACAAATGACCGTCCGGCGAGAACACAGTGATCGCTCTGTCGTACCTCGCCATTTCCTTGGATTTGCTTTTGCTATCGCAGAGTCGCTGAAGCTTTTCGTTTCAGTTGGCGTCAACTTAAGCGACAGGTTAGAAAAATTAAAGAAACAAGGAAAGCAAGCTTTATTAAGGATACATGTATTCTTGACCATAATTGAAGAATAAAAAAGAAAAAGGGACCATTATGTAAATTTTCCTTTTTAATCCATAAATAGAAACAAAAATTGTTAAATCTCTTAATCTTAAGTATTTTTGTATTTGAATGAAAAATGTATTTTTTTTGAAGAATCATATAAAAAAATTAATTTTATTCATAAAATTCAGTTTACAAAGAGCATTACGTTTACATTTTATTTTTAATTTTCAATTTCGAGAGAATGTCAACATTTAATAATTTATTTATTACATATTTGTTTTGCTAACAAATTTATGGAAAGTTAAAAAAAAAAGAAGCATCTATCGAATATCCATAATTCAAATTTTTATTAATAAAAATCTTTTTGTGTTTTTGTTTATTATATTTAGTAACGAGAGGTTATATTATAATTATTTTTTCATCTTTATGTTATTAATATATATATATATATTTTACTTTTTTGGGCTTTTTCTCATTCAGAAAAAGAAGCACTCTTTTGATATATTCTTTCTCCATACGAAACATTTACTTAGATTTATACTTGGGCATTGAGTTATATACAAATTGTCATCTTACATTATTAACTAAAGAAACTAGCCATGCATTAGGCTATTACCACTCTTACACTGAAGACTGTGACAGGAAAATTGGTTGTACTCCTAGGTACAGTAACACGTGTTAAAGCTTGGTTTTTTCTCCAAGAAACTAGCTAGGACATTTTTCTTTGGTTAGCTCTTTGCTTGGCAGGGAGCATTAGGCTGATCTTTTGGTGAGTGAAAGAATGGTGGACACCATCAACTTGTAGTCAATTGGCTTTGTTAGATAAGCATCCATGCCCACCTCCAAGCATTTTGCTTCATCTGATGACATCGCATGGGCTGTCAAGGCAACAATAGGTATGTGCCAGCCGGTTCCTGCTTCTGATTTCCTGATTGCTTTTGTTGCTTCATATCCATCCATCTTTGGCATCTGTTTAATCCATGGAGATGGAAAAGTTAAGCACTGTAACATAATAAATTTGAGGCAAATATGATTGAATGCTATGGAGTAGATCAGAATGAAGCAGGGATACAGTTTGCATTATCTTCTTAGTGATTTCTTACTTGGCAATCCATTAAGATCAAATCATATGGAGGAGAATCACTAATTTCTGTCTGTAGTCTGTTCCTCCTTTCTTGCAATGAGGAGTCCCTTCTATACTCTTCTCCATTGAGCACGCAGTTCAGGGCGTCTACTGCCTGCAGTCCATCCCCAACAGCAATTACTGTAGCTCCCATTTTTTCCAGCATGATGGTTGCTACCCTTTGGAGAACTGGTGTGTCTTCTGCAAGCAGTATCCGCAGGCCTTCAAGAGATTTCTGTCCATTTGCTGCCTTACTTGTATATGAATCGTCTCTATCTTTAGCACTGCTGCTGACCGAATGTTGTTCTGGGGAATTGGAACTTTCATATTTGGTATCTTCAGTATCATGTAACTTAGGCCTGGCATTGCACTGGTCTTCTTCTGCCCTAAGACCGTTTACTTCTGAACCTAAATGCGTGAATTCAACTAGGCAGTTCTTAAGTGTCTGGCAATTTGATGGACTGGATTTCACGGTTCCTTCTCTTATTTCCTCTCCAGTATGCACAGAACTTACAGAATTAGTGCCACCCGATTCAGAATTGTCAGAATCATCAGAGCTGCAAGTCTCAAAATGAGATGAATCGATCTCGAGACACTCATGAGAATCACCTTCTTTCGCTGTACCTTTTGTTCCATTTGTCCTTCTCTTTTGAAGTTCAACGTATCTCTCCTTTATGACAGCTTCCAAAATATGAAGCATTTTTGCCTTGTACAGTGGCTTGTTAACCATCAATATATGTCCTTTCCTGCGGAGCTCCATCTTTATAGCATTGGAAGTATCATGATTCAGCATCCATGCAAATTTCACTTGGCCAGAGAATTTGTCAAGAAAATTAAGCTGTTCTTTCCATATATCTGTGCTCAAGTCAAGCAGCCCCAGATCAACAACTATAACGTAAGCTGGGCTCCTCATGTCTTGTATGCAGTGTACTTTAGATCTCAGTGTTTCATTTAGTGAATAATGAGAATCAAAACCACAATTACGAGTCCTGGCATGAAACAGTTCATGAAGGATTTGTGTCAGTTCATTCCACTCAGATGCTTCCAAAGTGGGTACTCCATTTCTAGACAACCACTGGGACATAATCAATCTACCCATGCTGCCGTTTAGCGCAAGGATCACCTGCATTCATGTTTTAAACATGTCAGCTGTTAATGTTGCTTTGACCTTAGGCTGCTTTCCAAGAGTCTGACCATAAATTCTATGTTTTGACCATAAATAAATTGGCAACCTCCATAAGTGACACTGTCAGCTCAGGCAAGCTGAAAGTCTTAACTGTTATTTTCTAGGATGAGGTTTAGACAGAATTACTATTTATCTTGTGTACTCTAATGTGCAATCCTTCAGAGTGCTTATCAGGATAAAGATGACAGTTTCATTTTGGTTTATGCAAAATGAGAATCAAACTTAGAAGGTGACCAACAAAATTTGCTGCCCCGAAGAACAAATTTTACTCACTGCTACACTGTGCTTTGCAAAATCCACTTGACCATGTTGTTCTGTGCCATCTGCAGGAGTACTGAGAAGCAAGAATAGTCTCATTAGAGTACCAGGACCATTCTTTTTCACAACCTTGATTTCTCCACCCATCTTGTGAACCTGCCATGGACATTATGAGCGAAGCAAAGATGCAATTCATCATTTGGATTTGTCCGCAAGGTCTGAGTATAATATATTCTGACATTTAGTACGGTAATGTAATGTAATACGAGTTTTTGTATCAACACTTCACTTACCAAGGTTTTCACAATGCAGAGTCCAAGACCTGTGCCACCGTGCCTGAAAATTCAAAAAGATTTTAGAATAAAAATCTCTGTGAATTTCATGTCTTAATCTGGCAATGGATTTCTTCCACATCTTGCATAAATTACTTACGTCCGAGTTGTTGAAGGATCAGCTTGCTCAAAGCTCTCAAACACAGATTCCCATTTGCTTGGATCAATTCCTGCAGATCAGGGAAGATAAATTGGTACAAAAGTTTGCAAGGTATACTTATTTTCACACTGTTTCAAAAACTTCAAATGTTCATACCGCAGCCTGTGTCATCAACTTCAAACCAAAGAATCATTTTGTTGTCTCTCTTGCTGGCCTTCTTCATATGGTTTCCATGTTGCTTCAACTTTGTCCTTAGTGCAGACAGTGATTTCTTCCGATCGGGAGAGAACTTCCCAGAATCACTAGACACATTGGGATTCTCACACCATCCGCGCAGGATGATATGACCAGCTGAAAGCCATTGGAAACATTTAATCATGCAAGTAGGCTGTAAAGGTAAATTCTGTTGGAGTCTAACACATCATCATCATTGCATATCCATAAATATTGTTGAGTTTCTTATCTATGACACTTGCTCTTTCTCTGTGTTTGAAAATATGTCTGAGTTTTGCTCTGCCGGATGTTAGAATGAATGTAATTCGAAAGCTTGCTAAATCAAATCAAACCTCTTACTTTCCATGTTACCACCTGATATTGGAAGTTTGCATGTCTAAAAACAATTTTACATGTTCTTGTTCATGACCCGAAAGTACTGAGTTAATGAGAATATAGAGCAGGGGTGAGATCTCTTAAGAGCAAAATAATAACTTACAACCAAAAATTAACTCTCAATCATATGGTCCTATGTTGCACCCCTCTTTTAAAAGAAATCCACCCGAAAAGAAGAGACTTTCCATTATCTTCAGCCTCAATCTTGTCCAAAACCATACAGAACCAGCCAATCTTTGACTTATTTAGGTAACTAAATAGTGGTTTTAATTTAAACTTTTGTTTCCCATTTTAATGGAGAAAATCTGGCTTGTTGATTATTTTGGTTGTTCTAAGCACTATGGGTGCCTTGTCATTCCCTCTCCTACATCCTTCCTGAATCCTAACAGGGGGTTCTTTTAAGTTATTTTTCTTGATTTTTTCTTTCTTTCCCCAGTAGAAATAGTTATATAGTCTTTTTCTTAGTTCCAATCCAATGATCAAGGGCCCAGCAGATTGCAATGTAAAACTAGAGTTGCAGACATAAGCAATGTAAATGTTCATCTTACATGTTGTGAACTTGATGGAATTGCTTATTAGGTTTGCAAAAACTTGAACAACTCTGGCAGAGTCTCCTCTAACTAATTTGGGAATGTCATCTGAAAATATTTGACAGAAAATGGACAAGTATTAGGTCATGTCTGTATTCATATAAACATATATTGATGATCATCAGTTCTGATTCAGAAGAATAGTTCTCTCTCACTCAGAAGTTTTGAGTCATACCAGAGAGATCCAGAACAGTCTCCACATTGTGGTTAATGCACTGCACAGAGAACATATCAACGAGTCCTTCAAGTTCCCGTCCCAAGTCAAACTCAGTTTCTTCTAACACCAGTTTTCCAGATTCAACCTATACAATATTTGGAAAACAATGAATTTGGGCTTTTATTTTCATGGTCAAAAGGTGCACTATCAGAATTTTCTTGCACTCTTTCTAGAGGAAAAGTTTTACTTCCCTCTGTTTCAATATATCATGAATTTAAAAAAAAAAAAAAAAACCACAGCTCCAAGCCTCTGAACTTTCTTCAACAAGCGAACAAGTAAAATCTTCTTGACTGACTAAGCTCACAAGGCTACACCAATTATGTAACTACTGATAAACTATGGCAGTTAAACCTCATACAGTTTACAGTGGCTTATTTTTGTGCGATGACGCATTGTCTTACTCATTCATGCCGAAAGGACCCTCAATTCTATAGTTTTGAACTTGATTAGCACTGTGTAAAGTGCAGTTAGCGAAAAGTTACAACTTATGAATGAAAACTCTGCTCATGTTTTTATTCTAAAAGCATTGTCTTTGATCTTAACAACTGCTGATGTTTATACTAACTCAGTGTTTCCAGTTCCATAATTGGTTTTTCCTTGTGTCTCACCTTGCTCAAGTCCAATATGTTGTTGAGAAGCCGGAGTAGAGCAGTTGAGCATTTACGGATCTGGGTAACCATTGCATACTGTTCATTTGTGAGACAGTCATCACAGATAAGAATGTCCAACAATCCAATAACAGCAGCCATAGGCGTCCTTAGTTCATGACTGTAACATAATACATCCGTGAGGGGCAGGCAAATTTAAGTGATAAATGGAATATGGTGACTAGGCTAATGAGCTTTTAAGCAGAGTTTCTAAAGGAAAAATAACTAAACAAACATGGAGGGATCAGAGGAAGATTCTAGATTCTAGATATTGAAATTGGTTACCTCATATTTGCAAGGAATTGGCTTTTATAATTGCTTGATGCTTCTGCTCTTCTTCTTGCATCAAGATGACTTATCAACTCTGCTCTGAGTTTCATTTCCTTTGATACTCCATTTGTCAGTATCAAAATACAGACACATCCAATGACTAGGATACATACAGATGCAGATATCAATATGATTAAGGTTTTCAAGGCTCTTTCATCAACCTTCCCCATTATATATTTTCTTGGAATGATGATAACTCCAACCTGCACCAATTCTAACCAAATTTAGTGCCTGTCCAAGCAGTAATAAACATTAGTAATATGTATAAGGAGAAGAACTTTGGACTCGTTGCCTCTGCATTTGTGCTCAACAAGAAATTATTTTAAACAGCACCATCTCTGGGATATCTTTATCTAGACCGGGAAGTCTGAAGTCTGAACATGTATCCAATGATCCAATGCCTAGTTTCATTGTTAGGAAAAAAAGATGAAATGTTTTCCAAACTTACCATTGGTAGTCTTTTTAGGTTCAGAAAAAATGAATCAATGTAATAATGCTTGCCGCCAAGATTGGCATTCTCCACATGAACCACATGACCAGGAGGGAACTTGTTTCCATAGGCATTCTGTAGCCACTGGGCCCCCATTCGTATCACATGATCCTCTGAATCAACAGCCATCATAAGCTTAGGGCCCTTTGTTGTATTTTTTAACAGAGGAGCATTTGTGGATGTAGCCAGTAAGTAACCCTCTTGTGAGGTCAAATATATGTACCCGCTGTGCACTTCAACCAGTTCTTTCATCAGCTGGCCTACACTATAAAGTGCTGTGGTGACACCTACAACAGCTACTATACTTGTGTTCGAAGCGTCCCGTACAGGAAGAGCTGCTGAAAGCAACGGTGAATCTGTGTACTTGCTCACTGCCACATGCCATGAAGCTACCCCATCAGGCACTTGTGAAGGGCCTGCTATATTGATAAGATCATCGGGTGGAATTGGCTTTGCCTTTCCTGTCTTCTCTCCAGTGACAGGATCAAGTGGTTCACGGTACCAGATCGCAGAAAAATTACCATGAAAGAATTGGTCGTTCCATCCTTGTCGTGATGTCAGCATTTTGGTGTCATAAGACTCACTGGTACTGATTGAATAATTTACAAGATCAGAGTAGATGTAAAATGTATTGTTACTCCTGTGGTCTCTGTGGAATGCCTGGACAAATCCATTTTTGTAATTTATGGTTATGGCATTGAGAGCCTTCCGACTGGCAAATAGTGCCCATGTTACATCTTTCATCATTTGATACAGCTGCTAAGAGTGAAAGAGATCAACCAAGAGAAGAAAAGAAAATGTTACTGAATCTTATTTCCCAACAAAAATCAGTTTCAAAACTAAACTACCAGTTGATAACACTGTTCAGACAGACAGAAAATAACTTAAGGATCAACCTCAACTTGTTCTGCCTGAGTGGTAGGCTTGCTGTACCGCTTGATTACATATTCTGACAACTTGACCTGGGTAGTTGTTATTTCTGAGGTAGAATTCAAGATGTTCCACATCCGTAAGATAGGCCGCTGAAGAAGCTCATAACGAAGACCGAAAGCTAAGGTGTTTAGTGATCTTGTTGTGTAGATCCTTGTGAAATGCCACGTTAGAATGGTTAGCAGCCCAATCAAAATAGCTAGCATGACCTGAAAGAGACGTTAGGAAAAAGAGAAAGAAGAGTAAATTCCTAGGCTATCAGCAAGGGAAATGAACATGGAGTTCTCTGGTAGGGAGTTGGAAAAATGAAGATTTGTACTAACCATGATGGCAAGGCGAGCTACAAAAACACTGTAGTATGATGAGAGACACTGAGTACTTGCGTACTGGAATTCTTCCTGTTCCACATCCCTATGGAAAATCCTACCACCCCGGGGAGCCGTTTTCCTTCCCCAAGATGAAGCAAAACCCGAAATTCTATTGAACACCTTTCTCAAAGGAGTAGCCATTGGAGAGGCTAGAATTGGTGAACTTTCAGAACTACTTCTAGGAGGGGTTTCAAATGCTTTTTCTGCCATTTTTTTGAAACCATGTAAGAAGCAGTGTATGCACATTCATACAATACATTATGTGCACGTGTATCCGTTATGTGCGCACTCGCGTGCACGTGTACTATGTGTGTGAGAATAAAGAAGAGATTGAGAGAGAATGTATGGTTATTCTTAAGTGGGGCGTTTTAATATACTGCTTCTTGTGTCATTTCCCACTTTTTGAAGGCAACGCACGACGACTTGCAATTTTCAGAAGTGGAGGTTTGTGGTGTTTTATTCCTCATCCGCAATAACTTTGCCACATCTCCTCCTTTCTTTTTTTTTTTTCCTCTCCTTTGCCAAATTCTACTGTTCAACTACTAATCTGATGTCTGAAAATCTTATGCAGAAAGTTAGTGAAACTTTTTCTGTGCTGTACTGGCCAAAGCTACAGGAAACAAATATTTCAGGTCAGCTTCAAATATTCTTGTACTGACCCGTGCAATGTTTTTGGTTCTACAGGCCCCTGGTTTTTAGCAATAAAGAAAACATACTTTCTCTTGGAAGAGAACTTATAGTTTAGTCAAGGTTCGTTAAATTCATGTTCATAAGATTTAGGTAAAACAGTTAAATGCCATGAACTCTCTCTTGGTTGAATTGCCATCAAACTTACTCAAAAACTATAGATTTCACGGAATAGACCTTTCAGAGTCTCGAAAGAAACAGGGTTGAAAACAAGTAGCAGTGACTGCAGCATCCAATCCAATTCACATGAACAGGGAGAGTACCACTACCATCAGACAATTCCATGGAGTCAAGCAATCAGCCAATGGCTGGAAAATTGGGGACCACGGAACTCATGGTTAACCTGAGAGTGACTGGGGTTTTTCACAATTGGTCTTTCGGTGAGATAAGATTTGCCCCACTTTGTCCGCAGGGAAAAAAACCATGCGAAGAACCAATGATTATATTGATTTTGGATAACTTCTGACAGGATTAATACCTCGGAATCACCAAGGTTCCCTCAAATTCTATTGATCATCAGCTTGATTTATTCCAACACGGTTTTGGTAAGGTATAGGATGAAACAGTGCGAGTGTAAACAAACATTTTGCATCTCTTTGTTGTGCTGGTAAAATAACTTTGAGGCAAGTGGGGGTGGTTGATGCATTCCATTTGCCATCAATCCATTGGAGATAAAGGGCGAATCCGAAGAGGGGGCGGCTTAAAAATAGTAATATTTAAAACCCAAAAAGGTATTGAGGCGTGCAGTGCGTTTCTTATTGCTTGATTCGGAAGCCTTCATCCTCCTCTGGAAGTCAGCCTTTGTGACTCCAACTCACCAATCCATCATCCCCCCCCTGCCAAGAACCAAAACACGCCACTACCTTGAAGCTAAAAAGTCTCGGTTCACCTTTAAAGCAGCATGGCATGACTTGGTGTTCCATTCTCATTGACTTACCTAACTAACAGGATAACATACCATGTTTCATTCCTTTGTCTTCACTAAGCAACCAGCTGGTGGCACACACCTCTTTTTCTTGCTTCAGAAAACACTTGAGAGAACGTAAGCAAGCACCTCTTTCTTTTTCATTGTTTATCCTCTTTACTTTCCATCAGTAGTGCAAGCATCTCTGTTTTCATTTTTTACCCTCTTCCTTTGTTCCCTGTCATGGGTTTTCCCTATGCCTTCTCTGATTTTCTAAGGTCATCTAATAAAAAAAAACAAAGATGGGTTTTTTTTATTACTACGCAATCTTTTCATATAGCGTAGAAAAAAGGGGAAAAGATAGACTTTGTTTATAATAATATCAAAGACAATCACTTTCTATGTACATTCCAATGAAAAAGAAGATAAAATTTTTGTCATAGTTTATCTCAAAAGGCTATTTTTTACTTCTCCTTTATGGAAGAGAGGGGTTGGTCAGGGCTAGTTGATAAAACTTGGTAGGCAAGGTGTATACGTTGCAAAATTTCAAGTTTCCAAAGGACAACTTCTTGGGGTCCAGTCAAGAATGTTGGTAGAGAAAAGAAAGATCTTGGGTCTATGATTGTTTGATGGTAACTGGGTGTCATCTTGATTTGGAATCTTCTTCTTCTTGTTCTTTTTATTTTCTTGGGGGTCTGTAGTACATATTCACTAGCCAAAAAGTAGATATATATGTTGAGAAAACTTGTTGTCAGAATCAGACAAAGAATCAACAGGAGATGTAGCAACAAAAAGAGGTACAGGGGGCAATAGCCATGGAGCGATTGGCTGGTCTTTCTACGATGGAAACAGCATTTGATTCGTTTACTTGGACTTGAGAAAAAGTTTATGAAACCATTGGGAGCTAGTGGTACAGATTTAAAGGAAAACCAATTATATAAAAACAAACACATCATCAGATTCAACAATCCAATACCTTCCACGTTGGTTCCCCCATGATATGATAGTCATGCTGCATGCTAAATGGCATAGAGCCCCGGACGTGCATCCCAGATGGCAGAGGTTACACATCATCAGATTCAACAATCGAATACCTTCCACGTTGGCTACCCCATGATTTGATAGTCATGCTGCATGCTAAATGGCATAGAGCCCCGGACGTGCATCCCAGATGGCAGAGGTTTGCGTGCGCATGGCTAGCTTTGGAGGGCTTTCGAGGTTCCACCGCTCACATATGGGTTGTTGGAAGTGGCCCGTGATGGGGTTCATTGGGTCCAGAGTTGACAAGGGTTGGTGCCTCGGAAATGGCTAGAACCAGAGGGGTGGAGATGAGATCCTGGTGATCAAACCCAACTAAAACTTGCATGGTCTCCAGGGGATGTTCGATATTTTTTCTTGATGTTGATAAGGAATCAGAATAAAGCAGGATAAGCATTCTGTGATAGGTGGTGTCTATTCCTGAGTGATGCAACAACGATGGAATATATTGTGATGCCTTTCCATTACCATACCTAACTAGCACAGATATTCGTCCTGTATACAAACCCCAGAGAAAAGGTAAGGGGGTAAACCTAGGAAGATAATGATGTTTAACTAATTTGCAGACAAGGAATTTAAAAAGAAATCGACAGAAAACTAAGATCACTGTCATTTAAGAGTATGCGATTCCACTGTTGGAACAGTGATCACCATTGTTATCGGAAAATTTAAAGCTTCTGATGATATTAGCAACACAAGTCTGGTTCTGATTCGATCAGTTCAAAATTGATGAGAAATAATCAAGAGAAATATTATAATCAGGTGATGAAGACAATTTTGATCTAGTTGGTACCACATAATGGCCAAAAGGTCCTAATAAATAAGCTGCAGGCCCCAAGGGTTAAGCCTGCTGATCCTAATCTTCATAATTATCATCACTATAACCAAACTAAAGCCTTCTAATCCTTGTCCCTAATGAAGAAATATGTACAACGGAAGAATAAGAAATAGTCAGTTACAAACAAGATTTTTACATGTGGGGGTAGAAATAGCATAACAAACAACAAAAATCTGAATGATCCGTGAAGCTTTGAGGGCATAAGGTTTATAGCTAGAGATCTCTGTCACTCACAAATTTGAAGAACAGCTATTAGCAATCACTTGGAGCTCTTTCCCTTCAACTCTGCAGCTGCAGCCTTAGCAGCAGACTTGGCTAGACTGCTAGGTTTTAAAACGCTTTTTGGATTTAGTGCCCGTCGGAGTTTAAATGCGGCCCATGCCGTCCCCACAGCATGCCCTGCAGCACCTAGCCCTTCATTTGTGGCCTCTGCTGCTTTTTCTCCATATCTGCAGAAAGAATTAATTCTAAATTCGTGTCTCTTTCTTAATTTGGAAGGTGGGTCAGAATAAGAGGTTCTTAATTTGGAAGGTGAGTCAGAATAAGAGGAGAGGCTTCAAATGATGTTGTCCTTAAAGCAAGGGCATAGCACTCTGTGTGTGTTTGTGTTGGGTGCAAAGGCATGTCCCTTGGTGCGTAAGGAGTACAGAATCCATTGTTAACGCCAAGAATACATTAAGTACAATCTGAGTCTGACGGATACCAGCACCCCTTGAACCACATTTATATCCAAAGAAAACTTCAGTGGCTTGTTCCTTAAGATATTAGTTGCTCGTTCCTTAAGATATTAGTGAAGTTCCTTGCCCTAAAAGGTATATCTAATGTGTCCTTGTTTTCTCTTTCCATATTGCTTGATTTCAACGATTACAACAAATACATCTAATGAACTTACTTGTGGTTGACAAGTTCAGTTGTCACAGTGGATGATGTTGACATCACATTTTTCCCAGCTACTTCAACAGCATCACAAATTCTATCTGTTCGCAATATGATAATACAATAAATTCAATGTAAAAGCAGACAATACAGTTAAATTAATAGAAGAGGTGTGAATGCTGCTATTAAATGACCAAATAGAAGTTATATCTAACAACTAGAAGCATTACATTTGGTCCTCAAATGCCCAACATTTAATGCCACAAAAGTTGCTAGCTTCATAAGAAAATCAACAAAACTAAACCTGCGTTTAGAATGGCACAAAATGGCAACAGTTTGTTGACCGTCAAGGGATAGCAGTCCCAAATATCTCACCAGCAAGGAAACTCAAATAAATTCCATCACTCAAAAGGCAACACGGACTTAATTCATCAGCACATCAAGAAGCTTAATCACCTACGGGGCTCCAATTGACCACCTTGTCAAACTCAGCCAGAGTGACCTCTAGATTGTAATATGGTTCAGACTTCAGAGGGCATAAAATCAATTAGTAACCTAACCAACCTGACAATTTCTCAACTTCACTGTTGAATACACACACACACACGCATGCATGCACAAGTTTCAACCATCCCTCATCTACCTTAACTTAAAATCTAAAGTCCAGACTCCAAATCATTAGCTGGGTATGGTCGGTCCAATTGAAAGAGCACATTAGGCAAGCCATGCAACCAGGACAGAGATAGACCCTAATATGAACAAATGGCTAAACAGTTAGCTAATAAGCTGATTGGGCTACTGAGATTAATAAAAGGCAAAATTCATGAGGGGTAATACAAGCAAAAATTGGGTGTAATGGGATAGGAATCCCATGGCATTTGAATATTTCAAGCTTAAGTGGTATAATAAGAGCCTAACTGGAGCCTACACCTATAACTCTAAGGCATAGGCTATGGAACCCAAGACCCAATGACTCTATGCAATCAAGAGCTTCAGTTCCACCTGAAGAGAAGAAAATCATAATATCAAGATGCAAATATCCTTCAACTTGTACCAATATACCACAGACCTAGAAAGACCTACCTAGACAACATACTTTCCATCTTTATCTATTGATATCCAGATACTAAAAAGGAGAAATCATCCTTTTGAGTTGTCTAAATCTAGCACAGGCCTAGAAGAAGCTAAAATGCAATGAAGCTGCCATCTTTATTAATTAGCATCCATACATAAGCAATCAAGCATTTAAAAAAAAAATGAACAAAGATGAACGAAATTCTAAAATGATGCATGTAATCATAAAAATTGAAGTGGCGACAGATGAACGACATACTAAATCCATCCAGGGATGCAAGAACAATTTCTCCAGGCAGGAGACTAAAAAATTTCTTGCCCACTTTTGAGTTTGCAACGGAGCTCGTGACAAATCCAGAAACTTTGACAACCCCGGAGAGAACCCCGTTTGCTACTTTCTGTGTCATTTTTGTCACCCTCTTAACCCTGCATGAATAGTTAAATCAAAATATCAAGGAGTGTTTGCTTCATAATTAGAACACAAACAATCACAAGAAATGAAAGATTCAACGTTAGCACCATTATTGGCCAAAAAAGAAAAACTTTAGTACGATTATCCATGTTAGTCAACTTAAATCATAAAAAATCATATTCAGTAAAATTGTTTTGAACAAAGTTGTATTCCTGTTCCAGTTCCATTTAAGAATTTCATTGCTTTAAAGCATAGTCCTTGAAGGAGAAAATCCACAAAGGGATATCACATGATTTTATACAAATGGCATTAAAAAAAAATTTCCTCTTTCTCTCCCCATCTTATAAAACAGAACTGTTTCAACATTGTTTCAATACTCAATACAAATGTTATTGTTGTGCTCTGCTTCCTTAAACACACCGTAAATGCAATTAAATATTAAATTCATGCATAACTTTTTTTTTTGTTTACATATTGTTGGAATATATTTACTCTCTCTGCTATTTAAATCACAATACCAAGCCTTGTGGTTCTCCCAACATGCAGAAAAGCTAATTGTTTCAAAATCCAATGATACTATAACCTCATTAGCTATGCATTATATTTTTAAGAAAGAAAAGAAAAGGCAAATGCAAATATACCAAAACTAAATTCATAATTCAAAACCATTCATTTCCTAACCTCTTGATCCTCTTCAATGTCTCGGGGCTAATCTCAGCGTTCTTCTCAGCCGGACTCATTCTCTTTTTCAATACTTCATTCCCTTTATTCAACCTATCCATTGTCACATCTCCACACCATAATATCCCTTTGATCAAATGCCCTGATCCGGCCGCAATCACCTTAGCCGCTCTCCCACTATAATCCTCCACATTAGGCGCCAGCGTGGTCCAATATGCCGCACACTTCTCCTCCATCACCTCCTTCTTGGTCTCCGACTTCAAATCTGCTGGCGACATCTCCTTCGCGGCAGCCACCGCCCCATCCAGAACCTCCTCACCTTTCTTCTCCACTTTCTGCACCGTAAAACAACTATAACTTTGCAATATAACATCTAATTCTCTCAACAGATATTCCTGTCCTTTCGAAGCGAATGTCAAACCATAATTAAGCAAATAAGAGCCCTCGCCGGAAGTCTTGGTTTTTCTTTTTTTATCATCATCATCGCTGTCACTAGAATCGTTTTCGGCTTCTTTATCTAACTGAAGAGAGAAGAAATAATGAGAATCGTCAAGTTTAACGGCGGTCTCATTTTTCATCAACGGCCATTGGATTTCCTCAGCGACGCGAACGAGTACGGCGACGATGTTTTCGCCCTGCCAGAGACGAATCACAGTGAAATCGCCACAAGCGAGCTCGACGCTATAAGATTTATCGATCAAGTTGAGGATGGCGCCAGGGATCTTGATCAAAACTTCCTCGACAGCTTGCGGTGGGGCTGTTGGCGCGTGAGGAGAGTCCGTGTGGTCACTATGGCGGTTAACGGAATAGTTAGGAGGGTCCGGGAAAAGATTCTCGACGAGATCGCGCATGTCGAGGGAAGGGTAAAGGTTGTTGGAAGAAGAGTATTGGGGGATATCGGGTTTCGATTGGGTCACCTCCGGGTAAAGAGAGCTTTTCTGATTAGGGTTCTGAGAAGCCATTCTTCTGTTTGGGAGGAGGGAAAATGAGAGGTATTGTTGACTCGGAAGAAAGGAACAGGCTTTAACTTTCAGCAAAAGGAAAAATGATTGGAGACGGTGATCGACGAGCAGACGCGTGGCGGTATCGCATTGGCTTCTTTAACAGTTAAACCGTCTGGGGATGTTCCCGCGCTAAGTCAAGTACAACTGTATAAGAATTTATTTTTTATTTTTCACTGACTCGATTTAATTTGGGCCGAATCACATTGTTGGGCTTGGCTTTTTCATAAAAGACTTATTGGACTTTTTTTATTAAATACTTTAAATTTAAAATCAATCTATTTATTCATATTTAAAAATATTTTTATAAAGTTATTTAAAAAGTATTAATTTTAAAAAAATCCACCAAGTATTAAGTAATATAATTATAAATTTTGCATAAAAAACTTGAAATTAACGATTCAACGGGTGAAATATTATTATACTTTATTATTTGATAAAGATATTTGAATTTTGTATATATCCTATTAAATTTTAAAATTTTTTACCCAAAATCATATTCGAATATCTTATGCACTATTTGTTAAATATCCATACTTGTTAAATATTCAATTAAATTAAATTTAAAATAAAATTTAATGTATATAATTATTAAAAATTAAATTAATTCAAAAAAATAAAGTCAAAATCATAAGTACTACGTTGATTATAAAAAATTTATAAATAAAAAATAATATACATCCAATTAAAATTTAATATTAAAAGTTATTTTTTATAATTGAATTAAGATCATGAAAACTTAAACTCATGATAAATAAAAATTTTACTATCTAAAATTTGACTGAATCCGAATATTAAATATCTTTATTGTATTGAATCGGGTTGCTTACATTGTTGGACTTGGGTATTTTTTTTTAATGGAAAATTAGCCTATTTATTGTATTTCCTACCTATTACCAAATGCTTTTAAAGAGCATCCATGGAAATTACATTATTTGCTTGGTTTGGTCAAAAATGACTTGAAAGTGTGAAAACAGGGTGATTAAAATTTCAACGTGAAAGTGCGGATCTCCATGGGACCAAGCTCGACGACAAGTGTTGAATTATCGACAGGGCCTCCTCTGACAGGGGAGGGTTCTTTCCCTTCGTCCCCTTCCACCTTCCATGACAACTTCTTCATCTCTGACTTGACTTGGTTTGTTGTTAAGCTCATTTCTTTCACTTCCTTTATCTGGGCAAAAGTAATGAAGTTCCAATCTTCTGTTAGCTACAAATCAATGGCTGGTTTTTGTTGAAACATCAATGAGAAGGAGAAGCTAGACGGGTACCGTTCTTCCATTGAACATCTTCTTTAGTTCAACTTTTGCTAGAGTTGAATGCGTAGCATCTTCACTCTCCTAATAAAAACATTCACAAGAATCACAAGTCAAGTGGTATTGGACTCGGATCATCACAAGAATCAAAAAGAAATCATAACTGCAGTGTGGGTTAGGGTCACATACTTCATACAGATGTGCTAAACGGAGGAGGACACTTCCATCATCCAGTTCCTGCAAAACTAGTATTTTCAGAGAAAGAGCTATTTTTCCAAGTAGAAAACATGTTTGGAAATGGGTTTAAAACTGTTCACCTGAAGAGTAATTAAAGCAACATTGAGCGGCAAGCTGTACCCTGGATCCATGGCAGTTGCTTTTGTCAAATGAGATGCCGTCCAGGTCTCCATTTTCTGAATGATCAATCATTTTATTCAATCATGATACCACAACAGTTGGAAATGTTCCATGGCAGAATCAAGTCGTGTGTATATATATATATACCTCATGCGTGAAAGCTAAAAGAAGAGGTGAGTAAACTTCTTGGCCAGTTGTCCGACGCCAACGTGCACCCTCCCCTATCTTGTTGATGCTGAGATAGTAATTCCCTCGAATCTGGGCCAAGACCATCAAGAGAATATGTATCAGGTAGAAGGATTTCAAGTTTTGCCCATGGCTATCAGTTTCTGAATGACCATCAAGATAGGAAAGAAAAATAGGCACAATTCCCATCAGATGATGTGATTGAATGTTGAATGAAATGCTGTTGCTATGGAAAGAGTGTACCGTCAGTCCCTGGCATGCACTTCCTACGCACACGCTTTCATCAAGGGCTTCACCTACTCCTCTGGAATCATCCTTGATGATCCGCCTAGTGCATCAGAAAAGTGAATTCAGCTGGTGCATATCTATGTTAATAGGCATACCAGGTGTGAATGTTTAAAATCAGAATCTAAACGAAACCTGTGAAGCATCAATTCTACTTCTCCATCTTTAATACTGGATCCTCCAGTGGCACGATCAACCAACACAGAGATTTCAGATTTCTTATCCGTAATATAAATCCCAAGGTTAATCTGGAAAAATCAGACAGATTGATTCAACACATTTAATATAGGAGTATTGCTTATAATGAAAACAAAACGCCAGAACCATCTCAGTCCGTGCCATGAAAACCTGTAATGATTATAAGTAAGCAGAGATGGTAGATAGTTGCAGTGGAAAGGAACAAAGGTATCGGGAATGATGTGTCAAACCATAAAGAGGCAAAGGAACAACCACAGCGGCTTCAAACTCTGTCTTTTTGCTGCAACTGGAAAACAGTGAAGATCTAAACTAATCTCAAGCTGCCTGACATTTAACTAACAATCGCAGCATGATAGCATGGAACCTTTTGCATAGATTTTGGCTGATTGGCCAAGCCTCAGCTAAGTAATCATTGCGAGTTTTGACTCATCTATTTTAGTGTCAGCTAAGCTAGAGTTGAGAAAATTACTGGATAGTAGTTTCCTGCTACAGGTTGAGTAACTGTAAGGTTCCAATCTTCCCTGAAGTCACGAACCTGAAAAACAACCATGATTATACATTTCAGGTTGGCACTATAATAGCCCAAATGCAGGTAGAAACCTCATGATGTAAGATAACCAGTTTGTCCGTATTGAAACCGATACAACTTCATTTTCTTTAAGTAAAGACTATCAGATATTCATAGAGAAGGAATGTTGTAGAAGTTACCCGCTTTAGAAAGTCTCTCCCATTAGAATCAGTATAAAACACCTTGTCTGTGACCATATTTGCTGTCATCCGAGTAATGACCTCTTTTCCAACACTATCATCCAAGGGAATTGGACCGATCTTCAAAATAGAAAATCGTTCAGTAATACTTGGCAAGTATCAAGAGAGATGACACCATTTCTACTTTATAAACAGTAGAAAACATTCATCTAAAACATTGTTTCAATGTTAGATGCAGTTCAAATACATTTTAGAATAGTAACAAAAACGAAAAGACAAATAAGGTTTAAAGTAGGGTGATGTGCCTTACTGTGAATTCTATTTCAGCATGCTCCTTGTCTTTGTAAAGCCTGGTGACCTAATGAATGGACATAAATAGACATATTTTTAGCCTTTAAATGCCTTAAACTAGCTTTTTCAGCCACTTATAATAAAAACCAGTCCAGAACCATGGAAGTGAACTCATAGAAAAATGATGACCTGGTAGATCCACTCATTAAACTGTTGGTGAATCTCATCAACTAGGGGTCCACGAGTGACCTTCAAGGGCACCTGCAGAACAAACAAAATGTTAAATTTGAAAATTCTACAAAATAGAATGTCTTAGACTAGTGATATGTCGAGGAGATGGCAATATCGAACATAAGAGGCTTACTGAGCGTGAAACAACAGTTGGAGGTGCCCCATTAGGCCGGAATATATATGCACCAGAAACCTGTAAAGAGTGATCATAATTGTAAAACTGGCATTTCAGCAGGCTCTCTCCACCTCAACTTGAACTCTTATATTTGAAATCTAAGTGCAGTGATTGCTTACCTGGGGATCAGCATCACCAGTGCTCGAACCGTACCAGAGGTAGCTCTGCTGCACCGGCACATCAACCTGGTAAATTGGGAAAGTAAACATGGTTATAAAAAAGTAAGTGAACTGGCATTCAGAACATTTCTATAAAGAAATAACAACACGAAATCTATGCCCATGGTGGGGGAGGTATTTAGCTTCTTTAACATCTATGTCTATATTTAACGATAGTTCCCCTATTGAATAAAAGTCAGAGCAAAGAAGAACAAAGGGGGAAGAGAAAAGACAAATGTGCACTGTCCTTTCTACTAATGGCTTTAAGACAGGTCAATTACGGCTAAATCCACTGCAGATCATGTATAACCACCAAATCAAGAGATTTAAGTCTGATGATCAATGTCAGGAAACAAGAAACAACTTACTCCCGTTCTAGAATTATACATCCGTTGCAGTTGGCCAGAACTTGTAGAAAAGGACATTTTCAGATTTCCATTTCCAATTTCAGTTGTCTCATTTTGTGGACTTGTTGCCGATATAATTCCAACTCTGCGTTGTCCTATATCATTGGAAAACAAAAAGATAGAACAGGTCAAGTAAGAAAATAAGCTTCACATAACCTAGTTCAGAATTGTTTTAGCTTGAATAAACTTAACACCAACAGTCAAAAACTCTACCTTTCCCAGCTCCTTTAGAAACAAAGTAAGTATTCCAACCTAGTGGTGGTACAGATACTTGAAAGAGTAGCCAATACTTTGGAACTGTATCTGATGACAGTCCCAAGTAAGCCTTTGTATAGAAGTCCCTTACATTTCTTGTAGCATTATCCAAAGCTAAATATTGTGTCTCAATGTTATTGCCAGATGAATCTTGGACAACAAGATCTGCATCATTAACCTGATAAAAGGTATCACTTCCAAATCAGATTAAAAGTGCAATTATTCTTAGATATATTAGTCCTTTGGGGTTCTAGACAAGACACAAAAGTTACACCACTATAGTAAGTTAACATAAACCAGAACATGGCTGTAGCCTTACTGATTAAACTGCAGAGAACAAGTTGGAGTTCATTAACAAACCTACTTAATGCTTTCAATATCCATTTTACTTTCTGATTTCAGGTCAACTCTTTTCCTGGAAAAGCTCATTGAATCTTATGTGCAATAAAGAAAGACCGAGCTCATGATCATTTCACAACATCGAGTTATGGAGACATTGTTTGATCTACAATTCCAAAAAGAGAACACCTAAAGGTACTGACCGGAATTCTAACAATTTCAGTACGATCCCATGCAAGAGGATTATATGCCACCACCACCTGAAAGTGACCATTTACAAAAGGTGAGTGAAAGTTCCTTTATTCTTTTTCCTTTTGGCACAAAAAGTGGATGAAATTTCAACAACGCATTATTGTAAACAAAACTAGAAAAATGCAGAAAAATTACCAGACTCTTCCCTTCTGGAATATCTTTCTCCGTTGGTGGACAGTAACTGATGTTGACCAATTGGCACTGTTAGAAATGGTCGAAAAGATCAGTGTTAGGCCAAGAAGGGAAACTAATTATTAAAGTAAATTGCTTCAGCAATTGCTGCAAATATACAGTTTCTTTTGCAGGGTCAAGTCTGAGAGGCATGATGAATATGTAGACTACAAAATAAAAAACAAAGATATTGTGAACTTTGAAAAAAAATTCTTGGATGTGTGAAATATATCAAAGAACCATCTCTTCATCCAGATAGGGAAACATTAACACCTCTTAATGCCTTACCTGGCTAAATGTCGATGCAGGTTCTTCACATTTATCTCCAGGAGTTTTCTTAGTTAGGCATGAGAGAGCAGAAGATACAACAGCTTCAGCCTGTAAATTAATTAAAAAGTTGTTCAATGTGAAAGGACAGAACTAAAATTCCGTCATACATAAACAACAATGTTACAAGATATTAAAACAAGCTAAGAGGGTCAAATTGAGGAAGTTAGCTGCCAACCTCAGTGCCTCCTATAGCAAGCCGTTTTGAGTAGTCATCTGTTGTATGTTGTTTGGCAGTACCACTGACGGCATCATGGTGCTGTGCGATACCTAGTGCATCTCCCAAACTAAAAGTATTGGGACCATTGGATGTCTTTCCCACGAAGAATTCAAGTTGTCTTGCCGCCTATTTCAAACATAGGGAAAAGCAGGTCAAATTTACCGTAAACAACATTCACAAAGAGACTTCATTGAGATCTGCTCTTTATCCTCATGGCAAATCAGTTGTCACAACAAAAAACTAGAAGGGAAGTTTTGAACAAAAACCATATAGACTAGTTGAGTCTCAGGGTAGGTTCGGGGTTGTATCAATTGCATCATCAAGTAAATGTAGTCTATACAGGATAAGGAAAAGAATTCCTCCTTATCTCATTGTGATTCAACATTTCTGCCCAACAAATAGGAGCAATTGTGATGTCATACCAAATAATATCCACTAAGCATCCGAACATATCGTTTCAAGGCTGGCCGACTTGTGAAATATCCAGTCCAATAAGCATTTTGGCTGTCTGCATAACTGCCAAGATTCATCAGACAAGCATATGCGTTGATTAGTCTAAGTTAGTAAACTGGAAAAGAAAAAGGGGTAAACCAAAGGAGAACTAGAAGGACAAGATTATGTAGTGCTCACGGAAAATAGTCATCAGTTTTAAGTGGCCATGATTCGTTTGCAGCATGTTTTGCATCAGTATAGATGGATGGTGTAGAATACAAGGCATTCACTCGACCATCCTGAGAAAATTAAGCACAAATAATAATGAAATTGGAAAAGGAAGACAAACTGGAAAATAGACCAATTATATGAATATATTTTCCCTAAACAACCTGTTCTGCATCAAGGGTTTGAAAAATCAACAATTAAATTGATTTCGCCATTTGAACTACCTTGTTAACATAGTGAATCAATTTGTCCATCTGCCTGAACCAAGATTCAGCATACTGGTACTGGAAATCATCTCCCATTGTCCACATAATATGGTTTGTCCTTGTCACATTTGCCTATACAGAATGAAGGGAAAATCAACTGTCATATGAATGTTTATGGTTCACCTAGAGCTGCAGAAGATGCTAAAAAGTACACCTTTTAGAAGCCATAAGACAACAGGCCAACTCCAGAAGCAACCAAATAGAAAAAGGGAGCAGATAGTTTACTTGGGTCATTGCAGCATTAATAAAATCATTAACCCGCTGTTCCACATTGTAATCAAATAGAAGAGGATTATCCTGCAGTCGTAACAAGTAATGCATGAGGCCACACTAAATGTGAACAACAGCCAATATATAGATGACAATGACATTAACTCTTCTTAAGTATTGGAACCTGGACAGGCAAGTCAGAATCATCCACTTCAAAATGGAAACCAGTAGGTGGACTATAATGAACAGGAAAAGCATTGGCAAAAATCTGCAGAGAGACCAACAGGTAAAGAATTAATACAACCAAACTCCTTACTGAATGAAAGGGTTAAAATTGCAGGATTTTGTGTACCAAACCTGAGATGAAGATCGAAAAGTTTTGGACCCCCGCCATATAACCTCCAGAGTTTTGTCATTCTTGCGTTGTGCTCTATCCTGATAATCAACTCTTGCAAAATGCACTGAATCAAAACCTAGCTGCCGGAACAATGTAATTAACCAAAATATGTCATTTCTTCAGATTATTGACAAACAAAATAAGTCTTGAATATCTGAGAAAATTAGTTAACTGGAGAGAGTTGGTTAAGCTTTGCTTGTGAACAGAGTAATTATCCTGAAAAAGGAAATGGATTGATCAGCAATTTGATTGAATTATGCACCTCAGCACCAAGCAGGTAACCTTGCACAGCAGAATGACCAAAAGGATCAATTTGCCACCCAGCACGAGGAACCTTGTTGAATTGCTCCTTTATCAAGCGATGACCTAAAGTTGATTGATCAATCATGTCTATGTAATGTGTTGTGGCTTCATCATGCATACACCAGCCACCATTACTGCAGATCCATCCTTAAAAGGCACGTTACATACATACTCTAGCACTCAAAGTTTCAAATTTGAAGTTGCTCAAGAATCAACATACATGAATTCCAATCGACCAGCATCTGCAAGTTTTTTCACTTGTTCTTGTATTTCCAGACTTTGTTCTGTCCACCATCTTTGGAAAAAGGCCTACAATTGATGCCAAACTATGTGATTAGATGATGGTAGCAACTAGCCAGTTAGTATCAGATGAAAAGTTTGAAATTACTATGCTATGATAATCATTCTTCTAAGAGGAAATCCAACCCTGTGAAGCTTCTGATTAGGCTTATTTCAGGTATTCAACGAACCCCAAGAGGCAGTTCAATGCACATACTATAGTATTTGTCTTATTTACAATCACAATCAATCTCAATAATGGGATAAAGGAAATATAATCCAACAGTAATCAACTGGATATATTTACCATCTCAGCAAACACAAACTTCCTATTTGAATCCCGAAGCAATGCATCAACAACTGAGTCCAGCACATACTGAACACAAGCACCCTGGAAAAAATAAAAAAAACCCCAAAGTTCATCATTAAAGACTGCAACTCCAGGCTCACTATCAGTCCCAGGATCCCTCGGTGGAACCATAGCTGAATATTAATGACATAAGAATCATCAACCTGAATGCTGTTGTTTGATCCAACATAGTACTGATCAACAGTCTTCAACCAGCCAACATCATCATGTGAATGTGGGACCAGATGAACGTTCAGCTTTCCGGGAACAATCCCAGCTCCGGTGTTGTACTTCACGTGCACTCCTTTAACTGATTTCACCTTCAGACCACAAACAGCAACAACAAGAACAACAAAAGCTGAAGCTAAACAACTTTCACCTTTTCTCATTTTTAGTTTTTTTTTTTCACCTAGCAATACCATTTCATTTTCTGCTCTGCTGCCAACCTGTTGAATTTATAGAAACGGAACAGTCAATGCCAAGAATTTTTTATTACAATAACAAAATGACAAACGAATCTTGTTCTGGCATTTGCTGGCTGGCGGGCCGGCCAAAGCTCAGTTTTTGGTGCAGTTTTGACAGGGATTAAATAGATTTGTCTACAAAGAGTTCACTATTCTATAGAATGATGGTAATTGGTTAGTGTCAAAGATGCAAAATGTTGAACAACGGATTCTGAAGTTAATGCCTGGTTTGTGGGTCATGTCAGAACTCAGGAAGAGTCAGCAAGGTCCCCACTAACAACTTGAGATCCTGGCCGTTGGATCTGTGTCTCATTGTTGGGTACATGAATCCAACGGGTTGGAAGTAGGTGTCAATGTGGAGCAAAACTGTGGAAGTACTAGTAGTAGCAGGAGATCTTCCCTTTGTTGGTATGTTGTAAAGGAACCAACCCTGCCTGATTTTCCCATGATTGGAGGGCTGACATAGATTTACTATAATTAGAAGTACCCCTTCTTCTTATTGGATTTGAATCATTTGATTGCTGCAGAAAAGGTTTATGCTTGATAGGATAATTAAGGATGGGACAATTAGGTCTTGGGAGTTAAAGCTAAGCTGCCAACACAGAAAGCAATACTCTTCCTGTCTGAATGTAGATTGGTCTCTTGAATGTATGGGTATTCATGCATCAGCGCTTTGGTATAACAGGCCTACCATTAGTAAGCCTTTTTTCTTGACATTTTGGTATGCATTGGACTTTTCAACTAGAGAAGGCGTATCTTATCATAGGAGAGGAAATCTTCAGCTAGAAGGACCCAATGTCATCTCTCGAATGTGGAAAACATACACTAACATACAGTTTTGAGTGCAAAATTTTTCCTACTTGTTTGGTATTTCACTTAGCCGCCATCAACTAACAGCAATGGACCAAGTCTCTATCTCTCTAGAACTACACGTGCTATACCTTTTCTTCTTTCTTTTTCATTTTATAGATGTAAGAGAAGTCAAAACCAAGGATAAGATTAGGGTAAAACCAAAATAAAAAGGACAAAATTCTTGGGTTTTGCTCTGGGAATTTGTTGACCGGCCTAGGCTCAGAGTTGGCCTTTTCCCAGTGAGTACAAACAAATTGATAGTTTCGTAGTCCTTTTTTTAAGGTGATTCTCACTCGAGATTACCTTGCTACGTGTAGTTGAATTCAAACTTAGCCTGATGTTGAGTCATATTTACAGGTGAATCTTTCAAAAGAAATGGAAGAAAATCATCCTGTGTGTTTGTCATTTGGCACCTGCAGAGATGTGACTCAAAATTTGGGCATGGCTTTGGCCAATATTTGAACCTTATATCCCACTTTTTCATTCTAAAAAAATGGCAACTAAATTTCAACCATTGGAACTTACTAGAAATGAACATAGTAATCGTTGTTTCCTTTGGAAAGTGGGGGGAAAAAAGATTGGATCTCATTGCAAATAAGTTTTCCATGCATGATGACATTCTCAATCTGTACTTGGGGGATATATATGTGTAGTATATAACTAGTGGAAACATCAAAGAGTTACATTTCAATGTTACAATTCTTTGACATGAAAATATCAGAAACTCTTCCAAAGCCTTTAGAACAAATAATACCCATCTACATGAATATCGAGTGGCTGCAATCAGGAGCTTCCAAATCTGCACAAGGAATCTGATTTCAAAAAAAAAAAAAAAAATCAGTCATACCAAACACTAGAACTCTCCAAGAGGTTACTAAGAGAAGTGGCAAATTGGAGTGTATCATGAACTAGGTGAAATCAGAAACTGCAACCTGAAAGAAAAGGAAATTCAAAGAAAAATCACTTCTCCTCATTTGGTGCCTTGTCCTCATCCTGCTTCTGCTGGGTCTACAAGGGTGGCATAATATCATCAGAAATCATTGAAAACAAATTTAATGATAAAAAGCACATATTTTCATATATAAATTAGAATCAGACATAAAAATTGATGTTATAAAACCTATATTTGAGTCCAGTAATAAAGCTACAATTTAAGAATAGTTCTACCTAACACTCCAATCCCTTTTTAAAACAGGATTTAACCCCAAGTCTTTAACACTCAGAACCATATCTCAATTCCTGCTATAAAGCATTTAAACCTACCACTAAGTTTGATGAGCTCACCTCAGACTGGCTTTGCATGGAAGCAAGCACCTCCTTAACTGAAGGATCATTTGGATCTACCCCAGGAAGCTGCAAAAGCAATTATTTACCATTACACGAGCTTTATTTTTTAACACAGAACTTGCTGTGAGGAGGAAAAAGATAAAACAGAAACTGCAGTAGACATACCGATGCAAGGATGGAGGATACGAAGGACTGGTCTGCTAACAACTTGCTCACATCTGCCTGACTAGATGAATCTTTTGCACTGTCTTGCACGGATAATTGAAGAGCTGCAAGAATTGGAAGTATAGGAAATTAAATCAGCATGCAGAAGAAAGTAAAATTATCTGGACATACCCAGGGTCTACATCCATAAAGTTTCGGAGACAAAAGAGAGCTGATTCTTAGGGATGATTTAACTTGCATAGCAAGCTACAGATAGTATGAATATTTTACTTGTAGGAATCATTCAAAAAAATTAAGTGACAAAAAGGACACTCTTTGGTCATCATTCACCATCAAATGCAACGTCAAAAAACCCTAAACCGCTAAAAATAAAAGAATGGAAATGTGCCTAACATCAATATAACTGGGCTTCTTTTTTTGACAAAGAAAGGAAATAGTTGACACAGATATGCTACTTTATCCAGGTGGAAGTAATAAAAACGACTCAGCTGTACTTACCTAAAGCAAGCTCTGGATCATCTGCAGCTGCATCTGACATCTCTGTGTCCTGTACATCATGGCTAGAGGCAGGCTCATCCATGGACATTGCAAGCGCCTGTTGTAGTAAAGCATTGTCATCGTCCTGTAACCAACTCAATGTCAGTTGTCTCAACATGAAAGAATATCGAAACGCCAATCATGTCTTCTTTTATGAGACAATCATCCAGCTTGAAGCAGCTATCCTATCAAACCAAGTAATGATGAGACACATAATAGTCTTTACAAACAGTCATATGATCTGACAAAGGATCAGAAACTATTTAACATTAGACCATCAACATTACAAATGCAGCGCATCACAAAAAGAACAGAAAAATTATATCAGAAGCTAATGATACTAACTGATAAATCGTTTCTCTTATTATCAGCTTCTGAAGTTGCCCCACTGGCATGTTCAGTCATTGTTGCATCCTGTGAGCTAGATTGTTGTTCCCCACCCTTTTCTTGTTTAGATGCCTCCTCTGCTGCCTTTTTAGCAGCCGCTTCTTGCCTGGCCCTCTCCTCTTCCATTGAAACTCTAAGAGCAAGGGCCAATTCAGGATCAAGGTTGGGATCCACACCAAACTCAAAACCAGAGACTCCACCAGCTGCAGCTGCTGCTGCCGCAGCTGCAAAGCCACTTCCACCTTCCCCATCCCCAGTGAAGATGGGGGTACTGCCATGGATAATAGAAATTCCAGTATTAGCAATAAAAACACAATTTATCCAGACAATAACATGCACAAATCAGAAACATCCAAACCACTAACCTTATAAGTACATCAGAGAGAGCATTAGGACCAGCAGGAACATGAACAATGTGACTGGAATCATTATTGTTAACAGCAGCTAGAAGCGCTTCCAGCTTCTCTGTCTTCCCTTCATCATCTTCACCAAAATTTACAATATCAAGAGCTACACTATTCTTTTTCAACTTCCTTCCAATCATCTCCAATGACTTCTTGTCAGGTTTGATAGGACTGCAAGCAATCATCGCACATAACAACCAAAAAGCATAGAAAGAAAACATTTCTTAGTTAACAGACATAAGCAACAAAAAGCAAACCTTCCAGCAAAGACAATAATCCTTTGCTGCTGCTTTTTATTCTGGCGATGCTTAAGCGCTAACTGAGCCACCTGAATCCCAGCTGCCAAGTCCATTTCACCACCAATTTCTAAACCTAAATCAGCATAACCAAAAACTCCGATTTAGTATCTTTCAACATGATAACATCCATTTATTATCAGAGTCAACAATGTTAAGAGAACTGAAGTATAAGCCTAAAGAAACGAACCATGCATGCAAGCTAAGAGTTTGCCAAGATCACTGGTAGGAGTGACCAAAACACGAACTCCTTTTCCTGCCATTATTAAAACTCCCACTGTATTCTCTGGATTAGACTGCAAAAATAACACATCCGATTCAATAAAATCAACTAAACCCTAAAATGCACGTACAATAAAAGAAACACCACACGTTTAAAAAGATTCGAAATCTTTTTCTTTCATTTTCAACTAAAGAAAGATCAAAGCTTCTTCTTTATCCTGTGTACCTGAGTTTTAGCTCCGCAAATAAGATTAACAGCATCGGCTTGAGCTTGAAATCTAGAGGGAGAGTAATCACCGTTTCGCATCCTCTCCGAATTGTCGATACAGATCATCGTTGCCTATTCGGTGTACACAAAATTAGGATTAAAGCAACTGAGTTGAATTGAGAGGAAATTAAAAAAAAATAGAATTTGGGAACAGAAAAGCGAAATGAGATTTTGGTTTACCTCGAGCACCATGGTTAAACGATGGAGATGAGAAACCAAGGAAGGATCGAGAGAAAGGGAAGAACTCTTTGGGGCTTAACAGTTTACTTGAAGGAGACGGATTTGCTGTTTCCAAAACGACGGAGTTTGGACAAGAACAGCAGGTGCTCTTGAAATATATAGCTATAGGCTATGACAAGAAAACGATGTCTTTTAGCCAATGAAGCACTGCCACGCGTAAAATGGCCTTTTTGTCCAGATGCAATTGGAAGGAATACAACCATGTTTTTAATTGTTTAATAAAAATAAAATTTTTTTAATCTTTAAAATTTCGACCATTTTTATTGGTTTTTACATCGCTTTTAAAGGAAAAGAGAAAAAAAATAATGAGAAAGCACAATGGATTATTGAATAGAAGAAAAGTTTATAATATGTTTTATTATTTGAAAAAAGTGGTTAAAATTAATGAAATTGTGAAAATTTAAAAATATTATATTTTTTTATTTACATTCAAGATTAAGATTTATTGTGAAAATTTGAAAAAAATTTATTTTATATATCGAAATCTTAAATTGTAGTTGAAAAGATAATAAAAATATATCATATTTATGGAGTTACAAATGAATTGACAGATGATCTTGTCAAATTTGATATTTAAAATTATGCGAATTTATTATATAATTTGATTATATAATTTAATTCATTTGAAATTTTTAGGCACTAGAGATGGCTAATTAATGAATTTAGATAGGTTTTTGTAAGTATATGATCCCAAACAAGAACAAAGGATCAAGGTTAAACGAGACGTTTTTCATCTTCAATATGATTGAGCTTGTCATCATCATGGCCATGGCTAATCCCCAAGGTAAAAGCTAGATTTGAACCTTCTGCTTCTTGCCTCTGGGCGATGATGATTCGTGTGTTGAACTCTCTGATGCAATGCCAGAGGCCTCCTGCTGCAGGAAATATGCTTCTTTGTGTGTCGAGGTTCCTTGTTCCGTGCTGCTTGAGGCGAAGCTGTAGGCTTTATGTATGTCAGTTTCCGCTGAGTTCAAGGATGAGGTTGAGTGTGACTCCTTGAGGAGTGAAGCAGAGGAACCATGCTTTTCCTTCACTCTCTTTTTCCATTTGGATAGTGAGACCCTCACGTTTTCAGAAACTACAGTTTTCTTGAACCTTGATCCCATCTATAACCACAATCCCAATGTGTGTGTGTGTGAGAGAGATAGGAGATGGAGAGGGAGAGAGCTGAAGAAGCAGAAAGATCAATGAGTTCAAACCTGTGTAACTATGACATAGAGTGGGAATGTAATGAAGCTACACCAGCACTGGGAGATGATACTGCATGAAATGGCCAGCAAATACATGATGTGATTCTTAGTAGTAGCAGAGAGTCAGCAGTTGAAAATCACTACAATGATATAATGTCAGGATGGTGTTTTTATAGTACCCGAATGCCAAACGAGTCACGAGGTAGCCTTGGTTCTCCATGAAGCAAGAAGAATCATTGATTTCCCACTGAAAGCAGAACTCAGAATCAGAACCATACACAATGGCTTGTAGAAAGGACTTGTATCATAAGACACAGAAAACCAGAAAAACCCTGTCTTGTTCTAACCTATCTGCAACTGATCAGAATAAGGCAGAAGGTAATTAATGCTTCATCAGAGTTTCCCAGAACTGTTTCTGTTTTTTTTTCTCTATGAAATGGGCTGAAAAATCTTGTAGCAGTATGATTACAGATTCACTTCCCCAGTATAATTCTAAATTACATCTAAAAGGATATGCACTGCAAGTCAAATTGAGCATCAATACAAAAGTCTTACCAGTGACCAAATGAATGAAGCCATCTCAAATGAATTCTGAAAGCAAAGTGCTTGTTAATGGACAAGAACTCAAACTTTGTAGTACAAATGAAAGCAATAAGATATTATCACTTCACTTACTTGAAACGAAATAAGCTGTATCAACCATAGAAGAAACCTGGGCCTTCCAAACCAAAAGAGTTCATCTCTCAGATTAAACTGCTGAAAACCCGCCCATGTACTGTGCTCCATGGTTTCAACAGCCAATTTCACCACCACACGGTGCAGTTTTGTACCAATTAGCAGTATCAACTTTTATTTATATCACAATGGAAGAAAAAGAAAAATCAGGAACGTGTAGGTTGTGACTTGTTAGTCGCTGTAAACATTTAAAAGACGAATGCAATGATGAAGACGTACAATGGCTGGAAGGAATGAAAGCCAGAAGTAAATATGGGTTCCTGACAAAAGAATATCAATCCTTTCAGGACAAACATCAAGCAAGATATATTTGTAAATGATTAAAGCTGAAGGGTTATATTGATGCATGAACATTGAATTGCAAATGTTTTTGATCCCATTACAATTTGGGCAATTAAAGGAGCAGGTAGTTGTTAACAGACAAAAAAAAAAGTGAAAATTGCAGAAGTGTAATGTAGTTGAGGCCTCAAAGGGCTGTTCAATTTCCATGGATGTCCTAACAACCTCAATGGACAAGAAAAAAGGGATAACATGACAGTTTCATTTAACTGGTTTTAGCTTCAGAAAGACAACAGCAAGCAGCTAAAAGTGGTGTCTACCTGCATCAGCAGGGGGCAAACACCACAATAGCTCAGGCAACCTATGCATGTATTAGTTTCTCAGAAGCAGAAGGAAAATTACCATGGAAATCAAGAAAGACGCATAGTATGGCATAAATCCACAAGGGCACGCTGCAAAAGAAATGCAATATAACTAAATCAATCTTGCTGCTATAGAAGGAGAAAAACCAATATAAAGATTGCTTCTGATTTATGTAGAACAATTATTACAGCAAGAAACTATATTTAATTGCTTTACAATTTGATTCCATAATTTCAAAGTGGTTTGTTACCAATGTGCATGTCAGAGTAGATGCTGTACCTAATGCCAACAATATCTCGAAATTCTTCTTCCATGCTTCGAACCATATAATTATGAAAATCATATGTCAAAGGAAGTTGATGAGTCTAAAAAAAGAATAAAAAAAAAAGAAAATTAGTTATTCACCATTCAAATTCTACCACATGCTCATTTCTTTCACTAGCTCTAAATAGTTTCTTTAGAGTCCTTCAAACCCCTGTGAATTATCGTTCATATGATCATGGCAGCCTCCCTTCCTTAAAAGGAAAGGAATCCTAAGAAGTAAAGGACACGAGCATGGCATAAATTAAATAATGTATGCTCACACTCAAAGAGATCTAAGGAGCTAAACCTCTAGTTGAACCTAATGGACATACAGTAATGAAGCCCAAGCGCAAAGCCATGTAGTCAGCTCGGTTTATGGAAATCCAGAACTGGCGGCTGAAACAAAGCTGCATGATAATACATATTAAAATCACTTCAAAGTAAATGGTACTGTGCAGGAATTACAAGCAATAAAGACAGGTGAAGAACCATCTTTGAAGCTACATTTAGTTAGAGGTAACTTGGTGAGATGATCTTGCAAGCACAGGAAACTTTCAGCAAAATCATGAAAATATAACCATGATTGTTGATAGATGTGACATACAGCCAATGTTGTCGAGAAGTATCAAGAGAGTTCATTGTATTGACAACAAGAAGTGCAGATTCTCAATTGCTTTATTCCTCGCATAAAAAAGGAAGGAAAAAAATCTGCTTTTTGTATAGATTAATGAAAATAACTAAGTAGCAAATTGGTAAGCTGGCAATATATACAAGATCTCGAGAAGACTACCAGCCAAACAAGAACTCTGTGTTGGCTCCATGGGTGGGAAACATTGTGAAAAATGAAAGTAGTCAATCGCCTCATTTTCAAATTATCTGGTACAGCTTGTGAGGAATCTAGATTCAGAAAACAATGCAATAGGGATGAGATTGGTACTCTCTAGAATGAAATCTTAACGAAGAATACATAGAATTAAAGTCCTAACATCAGCTGGAAAGATTTGCACCTTGTACATATTGAATAGCCATAGTCTTGGCTTGGTTCTCCCATGTTCTCCAGCTATAAATCTGCATAAACTTAACTGTAAACTTGGGGCTTTCTTGGCAAATATTAAGACCAAAATTAAGGTGCAAAATAGGATTTGTATTAGTAAGAAGATGCATCAACCTTAATCATAGCCAACGCGATGGCAATAAAGCTGTAAGAAACATGGGTGACGCCAAGCACAAATATGAAATTGTGAAGCTGCTCAAGGCTTTCATATGAAGCAAAAGAATCCTGACCCTGGAAAACAAATTGCACATTTGTGAAGAAATTCCTTGCAGTAGCAAATGTAAAGTGAAAAATATATGTTCCAGGTTATGGAAAACAGAATCATAACACTTCCATTACTAAACAGACAAAGCAGGAAAGTATCCAAGCATCTCAAGACTCAAAGCCAACAGCAGGAAGTGATGCTACCTCAGGACAGTAGTCATACCGCCTGGCAGTTTGCTGCTTTCTAGAAATCGTGTTGTTCAAGTATTTGGAACTTGGAACAAGCATGTGTTGTACCATCAATCGATCATCAACCTTTGCGCAAGGATAGAATCGGCTATTCAATGTCGATGATTTGACGCAAATTTTAGCAAAGAAGGTAATCCAATGACCCATCAACAACGAGAGAACTCCAAAAAGCATCAATTCTGCTGACACAAAAGATTGATATGATGAGACCAAAAGAATTCTGCTTCTCAGAACAATTGCATCAAACAAAATCAATCTCAAACCAATTCTTTACCATCTTTAATCTTCTCCAAGGCTGCCATCAGAGATTTCCGCTTAGTCTTGTCCAACCACTATAGATTGAAGAAAGTGATATGGAGATGCAAATACATCAGAAACAAAAAAACTTGGAGCCTGGAGGGTTTCCAGATTCATGAGAGATTAGAGAATCAAAAACAGGTGACAAGTTTTACCTCTCCAAACTTTTTCAAAGAGTGATGAACCAGGTAACCAAAAGAAACCATGACAATGATCACAGTAGCAACAGCCCAAGATGGGGTTTCTTCCAACGATTTCCCTTCTCTAGTCTCTGCTTTCTCCATTTCTATCTTCAAACTGTAAACACTAATCCAAATTCTGCTTTCAGGGTATTGAATAAATGGACCAACACGACCCGACAGACATGGAACATAAAAAAGCTCAGGAACGCCTTTTCAATAAATAGCAGAGATTTGGTGGTGGGGTTTTGGTTGTGCCATAAACTTGAGACCGTTCCAGCTGAAGTGAATTTAAGAACACATGCCCGGGTCGTTGAACTCGTTTACAAACCTGCCCAATTGCTCGGGACCCCAGCAACCGAGATCTTCACCACTTAGGATTTGCCAATTTGGAAAGTGCAACGTGACTTTGTCTTTTCACTTGTAGCATTTTCTATGGTGAGGTTTTCCATGTCATGATCACTGCATTAGCATTCCAAATTATCATAGAAAATTGCAAATCGTGATTCAAACAGAATATTCGCTTCTTTTTATGTGTATTCATGGCACGTTCCGACGAAGAGGTTGAAAATTGTTTAAACATAGACAAGGATCATGATTCCTATGCTAGTTTATGTTATCAAATGTAAAGTAAAAAAATATTGCAGGGAATATTCTTTTTAAACAGTGCTTGAGATGGGCAGTCTTGGTTACATACTGACTATACGGATTTGTTTATAGTATTTGATTTTGAGCGTCGACCGTCAGGATTTTATCCTTTGATTGTTTGGCTGGTGTGGTGCCGAGGGATGTCCATAGACAACCGAAAGTGGCTTCAGTAACCATACTAGGCTTACCCTCACCTATCACTGGATTGTACTGATTGATTTAGGGTTTGCAAGTATCTCTGAAAGTAGTTCGTTCCTATGCTTTTATTGCTTTGCAGGGTCTAGTCTCAGAAATAGTTTCTGGTCTTGAAAATAGAGTCACACGCAGCATTAAACCATTGAATTTGACTACTGTGGCGTAGAGAAGATAGAATTCAACTGGGTCATAGTTGTTTTTTCTCTGCGTTGCTTAGTGCACAAGAAGCCAAAGGAAAGCAGTTGTACCCAATAAGTGCAAACAGGGTTTTCCATAAAATAATAATAATTTAACATTGGGTGGCAAACTGGACAGGATCTTTCTAGACAGGGAGAAGAGAGAAGGGGAAATAATAGTAATAAATTTGCTTTTTCCCTGTTGAAAACTACATGAACAACATGACAACAATCACAGCTCTTCTTTGTGCTTGTCTTCTACTTTTACAGGCTCCTCCATCTTCAGAGGAAACCCATTATCCACCCAAGCAAGATAACCACCTCCCATGTTGCTCACATTCTTAAAGCCCTGCCATGTCAATGAGTACAGTTAATTAGTTCTGGTCTAAGGCCCCTGATCAAGGACCTGGGAAATTCTGTCTGAAAGTTTTTAACTGAATAAACTTACTATTGTAAGGAGATCAGCAGTTGCATAAAGGGATCTGACCCCACTTTGGCAGCCCTAAAAGAAAAACAAAGAATTAAACTCCATAACATTTATAGAGAGCAAATAATGAATTCAAAATTACCACAACGAGAAGATCGTCCTCCTTGCAAAATGATGAAACCTGCTTCAGGAATTCAGGATTCTTCACCCTACCTGCAGTACACAATCAGCTTCATTACACTTTCACCAATTCCAAAACCACAGAGTTTTAAGGATGAAGAACAAGCTTGCAGTTGTGAGAAACTAAAGGTTAGACCTTCTGGTGTGTTGAACATGTACGGGATATTCAGGATCTTCTCTGCATCCACATGTCCCTTCTTGTACTCTTCCACTGTCCTGTTATTACAAATGAATCCGAAAACACAAACTTAAAAGGAAATTCATTACCAAAAAAAAAAAGGAAAAACTAAAAGTTAAGAACCCTGTTGATGAACAAAAGACTCGAAGAATCCTGTTACCTGACATCAATATAACCATAGCCTGACTGAAGCAAGCTTTTTGCTTGAATAACATCAATGGTAACAACTTCTGATCCTGAGCTGCAAAAGATAAGAAGAAACAGAAACAACCCACAAGGGAAGACAACGAAAGAAACACCCATATCAAAGTTTCTGCACCAACTATTCTTAGAAACCAGATGCTGTCAAAAAAGGAAAAACAGTCACCTTTTATCCAGAGAACCCATGACGGATACGAAATTCTCTTTTATATATGTTAAAGTCTTTGCTGACTTCCTGCCGTTGTTTCTCAGATCCTGCGGCTGTTTCCTTGGTTTCTTTTGCCTCGGAAAAACTAAAACCTGGTGAAGATGGAAACAAGTGGGCTGAGACTGCTTCAAGTTACTAGAAGATATACTGTTTGTTAACCGCAGCTGATTGTTGCCGCACTTTCATCCATTTCTATGGGATGGGTGAGGATAACGACCTGTATTAACTCCCAGTAAGCAGGCACCAGTGACATGGTGCCACGTCATCTGGACAAAGGAAGTGCAACCAACCATCGATCCTTTTCTGTCGGGACTTACTCAGACTCCCACTCCCCTCCCATGAAGTTTGTTTCTGGTGCTTCTCCGACTGTACCCTTACAATTTTACCAATAATGTGGACCAAAAAAGAGTAATAAATTGCCAATAAATGAATGATTGCCTTTATTTCTTCTTTTTGTTATTCATCAATTACAAGAAAATGATTATTGTCAATCAATGAATGATTATTGTCAAGGTGCTCACTGATTGAGAAAAGAATTACAAGAAAATTGCCTTCCTTTTTTCTCTCTTTCTTTCTTCTTTTTTAATATTTTACCCCAAAGCTGCATTCATGCGATAATGAAAGAAATCCTGCTAGGTGAAACATAGGAGGATGAGCCATCTTGGAACATGAGCATTTTATTATACAAACAAGTATGGCAGACGGCTTGTAAAAATTTCAGCCATTTGAACTAAAGCTGAAGAACCATTTACAAGGATTTTGTGCAGGCAAGACTGTTAGGTTTTGGTTGGCAAGATGCCTGAGGATCATTTTGATGCCGGGCAAGAAGATTAGTTGGACATCACACTGCAACAATTTTACCGACTTCACATTAAGAGACTACATCAGCATCGTCCCGGACCTCTTGTCTATACTTTGAAGAGACAGGTGAAGAAATAAACTTCTGATGGGGATGTCCCTCCCGAGCAGAAAGCACACTGAAACATAATGTTAGGAAGAAAACAAAATCAGAGGCATCTGGGGAAAAAGGAATTTACATGATTCATATAATCCATTTGACGGATGTTTACTTCATACCCAACTTGAAAAGAAAGCCAAATGATCATGCCCAATTATTGATTCTAAACCCGGCTACTCCGCTTGATCTGTCAGACGAAAGAAAAACAGATTTGGGTAATGATAAAACATATTGGGTAGAGATTCTTATCT
The DNA here is from genome assembly GCF_000208745.1 of Theobroma cacao. Taxonomy (NCBI): domain Eukaryota; kingdom Viridiplantae; phylum Streptophyta; class Magnoliopsida; order Malvales; family Malvaceae; genus Theobroma; species Theobroma cacao. The sequence goes on from NC_030850.1 coordinate 732,187, forward strand.
TGCAATTTAGGTGAGAATGTAGACAAAAAAATATGTCTTCATGACATGTAACAAAGCTAAACAGACTGGCCATTCAAGTAATATTTTCCACCACCAAATGCCACCCTTGCACAATTAGACCAAGTTCTAGTATCAATAGGGACATTTTGTCCCCACTGCTATTTATGTCCCTCAACTGCTAGACTAAGAAAAGACTTCCATAACCAAGACTAAGAAGAAGCATGACTTCCTACAATCTCAAACTGCTAAGGACAAATCGACTCAACCAAAACCGAAACACAAGTGCAAAAGCTAACTGTAGGCTGGCTTAGGCGTTAGTTTATGCACACTTTTTGTAACATGAATAAGCCTTGTGCAGTAAATCCTATTCATGTTTTTAAAGAAAAGATGAGTCTGACATGTACTTTTATCATATTGGAATTGCATAGATGTCTGATGCTCAACAAGCTATCAAAATTTGTGCAAATAACATAACCAATAAGCTATCAAAATTTTTACTTCCCTCTGTTTCAATATATCATGAATTTTCAAAAAAAAAAAAAAGTGTACAACTATTTCCCTGACTTTCATAAACAACTTCTATGTATGTACTTAGCTAATCAAATGCTCATGGAGCTTAGTATGACCATAAAATCAGATAGAATATGCAACATCCAGTATAAAAAGTTACCAATCGCCAGTTTTAAAATCATAACTAAACAGTGACACATGCAAAATGTCTGCTTCATTTCATCTGCAAAAAGCCATTATAGAAGTCTCCTTAAGTTCTTCCAGTAAATCCATAATTACATATGATTCCATCTCTACAATAGCTTATAAACAATTTAGCTCACAATACAAGAAGCATGCCTATGACAGGGGATGTAACTCTAGAATGTGAATATTCAATGAGAAGAATTAAGTTGCACCACTAAACACAAAGATACAACTATGGCCTTTGCTCACTAACCTCAGAATATGCAATTTTGGTTGCCATATCGAGTTTGCAAACAGGGCAGAATGTTCCCCACTTAGTCAGCCATGACTCCACACAGCTTGAATGAAAATCTGCGAGCAACTTTCATGTTGATTAAGTGATATCTAATCACATAATGCCAGAGTAAGGAAACAACAAGTTAAATAAAAAATGATTGGGGAAACAAGTTTTGCATGTGGCATTCATCTGTCTGCAAACAACAATTCTAAAAATACAGAACGACAGGATTCATTTAAATTGTGCTGTCAGAGCCTTTCTAACTAAATGATTGAATATGTGCATGAATGCAGAAACTGCGGTCTATTGCATTATAAATTAAAAAAGTTCCTCTAGTTCATTCTTTCTCATATTTTTGAAATTTGTGAAAATCTGCGCACTTCACAACAAAGAATTTAGCATAGACTAAATATCATGTATCTTCCAGTTTCTACATTTTAAACAGTTGAACTCCTCAACCTCATGAAAATCAAGCTAGCCTGTAACAGCAAAGAGATCCCTCCTGGGAGCTAAAAGAATGTTAAATTACCCACCACAAGTAAAACATACACTGCAAAATGTGACATAAAGACTAGAAATAAGCTACAGGAGCAAAATCCCACCATGTTGACAAGGAAGAACTTTAAGAATTTCCCCATCCTCATAATCCTCGAGGCAAATTGCACAAGTTTCTCCAGTGCAGCACTGACTCAAACGAGCAGAACTAAACGTGACACGGGGAAGAGCTTCGACCATCTTGGTATCCACACTTCTTACTGAGTTCCTTCCTCGCCAATTTGACAAGCTTCTGGGGGCAATGAAGGCTATCACCAAGAAAACTGCTATAACAACAAGTGATAGAAAACAGATAGCAAATACCGTCCACGCCCTCCCATTCTGCTGCGCATAGATGCAGCATTCTCCCATTTCCCCTTTCGCATGATCTTTCAAAAATTCACCGGCAGATTTCGAAACGAAAACAGCTTGCACTTCTATTCCTTTAGGGTTCATCATCACTTCACACACACACACACAAAGAGCTCCTTTAAGCTAATTTTCCATTAAATTAAATAATCTTCTAACTTTGAATGAAAAGTTAGAGAGCAAATTAACTTACTGTAGACTAAATTGCCTCCATTTCTATCATCGTAAACAATTGCAGCAGAAAAACCCCCCCTTTGAGCGTTTCGGATTTTCTCCTCGAAAGAACAATCGCCCCGAATTATCAAAGCAAGCTTTACCGGGTCAGTTCTGTTCGAACTGAATTCGTTCCGGAGCGGAGTACAAGCATCCAAGGGATCCGCCACTTCTAGTGCTCCGCAAACTCCCGAGTTATTCATGCCACGAGCTAAAGAACATACAGAAAAAGAAAAAGCAGTTAACTTTTTTTTTCTTGCAAGAAGTTTTAGCTCAGAGTAGAGCAGTAAAACAATTTAAGCTTGAAAAGGTTTGTTTTTTTTTTTTCAAGCTTTCCTGCATTTTCCTAGTAAACAAACAGGAGAAAGGCAGAAGAGAAGTTACCGAATTTGGCGGGAAGGTCGGTGAAGGAAAGGGAGAAGGGCTTCAAGACAACGGTAGAAGAAGCTAATTCGATCAAATAAGCAATAATTACTAAGGAAAATCCAAGCCAAGCTTCTCTCATTGCTATCTTCCTTTGCTTCTTTTTTTGTTTTTTATTGAACTTGTTTAAGCTGAGCTTCAGATTTCTGATGAACAGTCCGGTAAAATAAGCGTCCGATAGAAGGCGCTAGCTCTGAGTAGGAACGTCGTCGTTTTTCAAACAGTCAACACGGTGCGTTTTAGTTATTCTATGGAAGGGTTTGTCTACGGTTTCCAACGAGTTCCCGAACACTGCCACCGCTGGCGCTTCTTTGGCAAAAACCTTTTCCGTTCGGTGATGGATGAAATTTCGAACTTGCCACTGCCAGAAGCCTTCCTTAACTTTCTCGAAGAAAATGGAATCGACCCTTCAATTTATACAGCCTCTGATTCAACCCCTCGTTACGTAAGGTAACTTTGATTTAAGATTGTTTTCATCTGTAAAGCTGACGCACACGCCTTTGGTTGTATTTGGTTTCATTTTTTGTTTTTATTTGTTGCTGCCTTGTTTGGGTTGATTTGCAAGTCATTAGTTTGCTTGTGTAATTTTGGCTTTTTGTGTTTGGGGTAAAGGTTGAAACCTGGGTGTGAAGCTGAACTTGAAGAAATTGAAGCTGAGATGAAGTGTAAGCTTAGGAAAGTGGATTGGTTACCTGGTTTTTATTCTCTTCCACCTGATATTCAGATTGCTAATTCAAAGGCATACCAGGATGGAAAGGTGAGGAATATGGAAGTCATATCAATACTTGGCGGTGATATTTTAGCTTAGTTTCCTTGATTGATGGAACCTTGATATTTATGCTTTTATTAAATCAATGGTGATAAGGTCTTGAATTTTGTCTGATATTGCATATATAAAGTGATTCTGGTCACTTTATTCCCTCTTATCCTATAGAACTGTTTTAAGAGATGGTTGCAGTTTGTAGTTTTGAAATTTCACTCTTTAGTGTTTGTCTCTTTGTCCTTTTAGGCATTGTCATGATTGTCAAGCATTTACTCTTTTGCATATCTTTCAATGTTCTTGTTCTTTCAACTACTTGTTTTGGTCTTTCAGATCTATGGAATTGACGCTGCTTCCGGAGCTGCTGTCTCAGCTTTGAAAATCTCCCCTGGGGATCATGTTCTTGATCTATGTGCTGCTCCCGGTAATTGATCTTTTTTTCCTGTGATTATTTATAGTCAACTGGTCTGGTATATTTGCACAAACCCTTCACTGTGGCAAAGGAATGGGAGACTTGATAAAGTCCAAACCAACTGCAAAGTGCAATATCTGTTTTCCATCTTGAAGGGCACGTTCTAATATCAAGTGTTGCACAAATCTTGGATGGGGTTTATGTCTGTGATTCTGTTTAGAATGCTTTGTTTGTTGGTTTGATTATTACTGAGAACTATATTTGTGCGTATACTTCCTCTTCTTATGACTGACAAATATAAAGAAGCTAGATTGTTTATTTCAGGAAAGATTTGGTTTTAAAGGATAGGATGTTGTAGGATTGGATTGGATTCTCAAGTGATTTTGTAGATTCAGCTCAGCATAGGATGTTGTAGGATTGGATTGGATTCTCAAGTGATTTTGTAGATTCAGCTCAGCATAGGATGTTGTAGGATTGGATGATCTAAGTGATTTTGTAGATTCAGCTCAGCATAGGATGTTGTAGGATTGGATTGGATTCTCAAGTGATTTTGTAGATTCAGCTCAGCATAGGATGTTGTAGGATTGGATTGGATTCTCAAGTGATTTTGTAGATTCAGCTCAGCATAGGATGTTGTATTCATCTAGAATGTTTTGCCTACTTTATTTATCACATTTGCCTTTCAGGTGCTAAAGTTTGTATGATGTTGGATCTCCTTGGTGATTCGGGTTCTGTAACTGGTGTTGATGTTGCAAGACATCGTTTAGCAGCTTGTAGAACAATATTGCAGAAATATTCCTTGGGTGATCGGTGCCGACTATTTGTTGCTGATGGAACAACATTTTCTCTTGCTCCTGTGAGGGTTGATTCAGTTTCTAGATCATGTAATAAATCATTTTTTTTTCAAGAACTCTTTACATACATGTCTATGTGCTATGACGTATTCCTTTGTCTAGTATTAAATAGGTGAATCTGCATTTGAGGATAAGGATGACAAATTTAGGGAGTGGACTTCCAGGAGACCTTGGAAAGAAAGGAAAAGAGCTGCTAAAGCAAGGGAAGCCAAGTCTTCACAATTGGTTGCAGTGAGTGAAAATCCTGAACTTATCTTTTATGGACAGCATTCTGGAGTAGTTGGGCTTAGTAAAAATGAACTATCTAAAACCATGTCTGATCTTGAAGTTTCAAGCTGTGGTTATGACAAGGTGAAGTTGCATTTAGTTTAAAATCAGCTGGCAATTTAAAATGTTATTTTTTCGTTCTCTCTCGCAAATGCAAGCTAATAAATATTTCCAACTTAATTCAGGTGCTTGTGGATGCAGAGTGCACTCATGATGGATCAGTTAGACACATCCAAAAATTTGAACATTGGGGCTGGAGAACGCTTCAACGTCGTGTATTGGATGCAGAGAGAACAGATAGTTTAACTGTACTTCAGGTAATATCTTTTTTCCATCACGATATGGTATATTTTTAATTTTAGGCTTCCGAAATTATATTTGATTGAGAGAACTGCTCATTCTCTTCTTCCCATTATTCATTTCATCCTGTTCACTATTCTAGTTGCTTACCATCGGGAGGCTAGTAAATACTCTCACTTTTATTTTCAGTCTTTTCTTCGTCTAACATCGAGTATATTTGTTGTCTTGCAGTTAAAACTTCTAAGGAATGGCTTTAGATTGCTGAAAGTTGGGGGGTTGCTTGTCTACAGCACTTGCAGGTGCATTTCATTGGCATTTCTCATGGCTTGTAAATTTTATAGTGCACATACTCGCATAAAAGAACCAAAATGATGTTATGTTTGCTTTTCTTTTATTCTCTACATCAATTAGTTTGACGGTTGCTCAGAATGAAGACATAGTAGAGCACTTCCTCAAGGAAAATGCTTCTGCAGGTTAGGGCCGTTGATACTTTAAACTCTCATATGAGAAAAAGGTGTCTTGAAACATAGAGCCTTGTTATCTTTTTCTTTCAATCTTATGGGATAGAGATATTGCCTTTGGATCCTGCAGAACTACAGGAAATTGATGAAGCTGAAGGGTGGCCCTGTAAGTGTGGGAGGATACCAAAGACCCTACGCTTTGATCCATTGACATCACAAACTAGTGGACTCTTTGTGGCTAAGGTCACAAAACTGGCCACTTGAGGTCAGGTTCCTTCAATTCTCTACTATAACTTTTGTGTTTCTTTTGGAATCTTAATAAAATCTCTTCGGCTTAGCCCAAAAAAAAGGTTCAGGGTTTGTTTCTTTTCAGATCACTTGAAAGATAAATTTGCTATGTGTACTCATACTACTCATGCTGCATGTTAGCCATATAACTGTAGCTTCCATGCATTAGTTACTGATTTACTAGAGAATGGTCTCTTTGCTTGTGGGTGAAATGTTCCTCATTGCTTCCATTCCTCCCTTCTTCTCTCTCTCAGAATCGAATACATTTCTTATTGCAGAGAATCATCTCCTCGATGCTGCATTTCCGCCTCTTCGATCTCAACTGCTGCCTGTTTCAACGCTATTGGTATTGGACCCTGCTCGCTGCCAGATGGAATGATGCATGTTATAACCGCAGAGAGGGGAGTGTGGGCAGTTCATAACGAATTAACGATGCTTCGCATTGCATGTATTTCGAAGTTACTGATTCTGCAGATCAAGGTTACTAGAAACACTTTCCGATATTTGAGAATTTTAGTATATATCTCTAAAAGGTAACACCATATTTAATATTTCAGTAACGAAATCTTATTGAATATCCATAGAAGTTTATTAGAAATAATGAAATTTATGAAAAATAATCATGTATTTTGAGTTTACTGATGTTGCAGGCCAGTGGTACTGAAAAGCTATAAAACTATTTGATATGTTTGCAATATCTCACTATCTAATATTTCAGTGATCCTAAATTACTGAATATTTATTTAGATTACTAATAAATTAACACTGTATTTAATATTTCATTAACTCTTAAGTTACTGATTTTGCATGACAAAAGTTATTAAACTATTTGATAATTCACTAATTTAATATCTAATATTTCAGTAATGTTAAGTTATTGAATATCCATATAGATCACTAAAATTAACGTCATATTACTAAATAAATTATAAAAAATAAATAACATAATAATATTTTTATTAACATTTTTAACATTTCCTTTTATCCCAAATTGGCCATATCTGGATATTGTAATCAAGGTTTACCAACTAATTAATCATCAATGAAGAAAATGTATCTTGTCCTAGAAGCGGGACAGATACATCAATGACCTCAGGCTCAGGCCACCTTAAAAACCAATGGTTAGGTTGAGAGCTGATTAGGCAATGTCCAGCCCGTTCTTGTCTTTGGGCTTTGACCTCCCAAATTAGCAAGCCCTTTGATACACATTTTGAATTCCGGGAAACGGGAACAACCGTTAACGATGACGACCGCCATTAACGAAGTCACGGCTCCTCTCAGTAAGAAACGCAAACCTCTCTTTTCTTTCTGTTTTGATTTTCCAGCAAACTATTGTCCTTCACTTTCTCGCGCTTTCTTTCTGACTTCCCTCCACTCCAAACAACTCATGCGCAGTTCAAAAGTCTCGGTCCGACCAAATCCAACCCGATGCCTCCGGTTCAATCCCGTTGTCGCCGGACGATCTCGAGAACTCTCCTATCGAGCAAGTGGCTCTCACGGTTCCGACCATAGACGACCTTTCCCTCCCAACTCTCACGTTTCGTACGTGGATATTGGGCACTCTAGCTTGCGTCCTCCTCTCCTTTCTTAACCAGTTCTTCTGGTACCGTCGAGAACCTCTCTCCATCTCCTCCATCTCCGCCCAGATCGCGGTGGTCCCTCTCGGCCACCTCATGGCAGCGATGGTCACCGACAGAGTTTTCTTCAAAGGTCGGAAATTTGAGTTCACTCTCAATCCCGGGCCGTTTAACGTGAAGGAGCACGTGCTGATCACGATCTTCGCCAATTCCGGAGCAGGGAATGTCTACGCGATTCATTTAATCAGCACCGTGAAGATCTTTTACAAGAAGGAGATGTCGTTTCTAGTGGCGTTGCTCGTCGTTTTTACCACGCAGGTGCTGGGGTTCGGCTGGGCCGGCGTGTTCCGACGCTACTTGGTGGAGCCGGCCGCCATGTGGTGGCCCCAAAATCTGGTCCAAGTTTCCCTCTTTAGGTAAGCTTCCGTGTCTCAGACCGTCTAATAAAAAATTGCGACAATTGATCGAGCGGTCAAAGTTTCTTGCAATGAGTGTCTTCTCACGTGTTCTACAGTGGCTTAGTGCTTGTCGAAGTTCCTAACGCTGTCCTATCCGATTCATAAATTTTGTCGTTGTCTTAATTATTGACTAATGGAATCACGACGGTATCTCCTAGATTCTCTGAATCCAACTATCGCACATTTTTTACAAGATTTTTTTTTTAAAATTAAGATTTAAGATAAATAGGCTCAATAATATCATGTCATGATTCATGCGGAGAGATTATTATTCAATATTGAAAATCAAATATAAAAAATTAAAAAATGATTAATGATGAAGGGAAAATGTTAATCTAAGTCTTACCATGTTTACAACTACATTTGTTCGATCTACCGAGTATTATTGTTTGGTAATGAATTTTTAATGTTGAAGTACTACTAACAAACACCATGACATCAACAGGGCATTACACGAGAAAGAGGAGAGAGCTAAGGGCAGATTGACAAGAAACCAGTTTTTCCTAATAGCTTTTATTTGCAGCTTTGCCTACTATGTGCTTCCAGGCTACCTTTTCCCAGCTTTGTCATCCCTGTCCTGGCTTTGCTGGGTATTCCCAACTTCCATCTTAGCTCATCAGTTAGGTTCAGGGCTCCGTGGCCTGGGAATTGGTGCCATTGGATTTGATTGGTCCAGCATATCCGCTTACCTTGGAAGTCCGCTTGCCAGCCCTTGGTTTGCAACTGTCAACATCGCTGCTGGTTTCGCTCTTATCATGTATATAATTACCCCCATTGCTTATTGGCTTAATGTCTTCAAGGCTAAGAACTTCCCGATATTCTCAGATGGCTTGTTTACTTCTACTGGCCAGAGTTATAACATTTCAGCTATTATAGACTCCAACTTCCACATTGACATGGAGGCATATGAGCGTGAGGGCCCTCTGTATCTTAGCACCGTCTTTGCCATGTCTTATGGAGTTGGCTTTGCTTGCTTGACTGCCACTGTTGTTCATGTTATCATCTTTAACGGGAGGTAAGCCTGCTAACCTGTTTGCTTGAGCCATTAAGCATAATTCAATTCCCTCTCATTTGTTCATTATGATGAATCTTAGATTCCAATTACTTGACCAAGAGGCTTTTCTCTGCCATATAAAGCTTAATAATCTTTAGAATGCATGTTGATGTTGCTCCCCACATGTGCATGTATTTTAAGTTGTTGCTTAATGTTCATATAGTCCACCCGCTTTATATTTGTATGACAAGATTATACCATCAGGCACAGAAGGCATAAAACTGATATCTGCCAACTGATTTGAACCATTAGTCTGTGTTAGTAAGTTAAAGTCACTTTTCTTAATGTTGTAGAGAAATTTGGCAACTAAGCAAGTCTGCCTTTCGTGAGAAGAAGATGGATGTGCATACCAAGCTCATGAGAAAATACAAGCAAGTACCTGAATGGTGGTTCACGTGCATCCTTGCAGTAAACATTTCGGCAACCATATTTACATGCCAGTATTACAACGATCAACTTCAGCTGCCATGGTGGGGTATTTTGTTAGCTTGTGGTCTAGCCATATTCTTCACTCTTCCTGTTGGAGTTATTGCTGCCACAACAAATCAGGTATAGACTGGGTATTTAATAAATTTCACTGTTTTTTACCAAAAATTGTGTGTTCTTAACGCTTTGAAATGAATATTATTATTGCTCAAAGTTGGACGCTTCTTTGCCTCTTCTTCTACTCCTCTCGTGCATATCGCCAATTTTATCTAGATTTGGTAGATTCTTTGCATGTGTGATTAATTCTTCCATTTCAATAACAACCTGCTAGTTATTTTCACCATCTGTTCTGTTAGTTTTATTTCAGTATTCTGACATGGACAAAATTTATTTTGCAGACACCAGCTTTGAATATATTTACAGAATATATAATCGGGTACATATACCCAGGGTATCCTGTTGCTAGTATGTGCTTTAAAGTTTATGGTTACATTAGTATGAAACAAGGGATCACCTTTTTGCAAGACTTCAAACTTGGTCATTACATGAAGATTGCTCCTAGAGCCATGTTCATAGCTCAGGTCCGTCTCCTCGTGATTCTTTTTCCTTACTATAAGAACCAAATAAGAAAGTAGCTCTTCATGTTTTAAGGTTTTTCTTCCTGCAATAGCCTTCATCTTTCATGGTATGATATTCTTATCAGGTGGGTGGTACAATGATCTCAGCATTTGCGCATTTAGGAACAGCATGGTGGCTTATGGCTACAGTTCCAGACATATGCAACAGAGAATTGCTTCCTACTGGCAGCCCATGGACCTGTCCTAGTGATCATGTGTTCTACGACGCCTCTGTTATCTGGGGGCTAATCGGACCTCGCAGAATTTTTGGTGATCTTGGCTACTACTCTGCCATAAACTGGTTCTTCTTAGCTGGAGCTGTGGCTCCTGTCCTTGTTTGGCTTGCAACTAAGACTTTCCCAAACAAGCCATGGATAAAACTTATTACAATGCCTGTGCTCTTGGGTGCGACGGTCAACATGCCGCCAGCCACTGCTGTCAACTACACCAGTTGGGTTCTCATTGGATTTGCCTCTGGTTTTATTGCTTACAGATACCATCGTGGTTGGTGGAGTCGCCATAACTATGTTCTCTCTGGCGCACTTGATGCTGGTTTGGCCTTCATGGCGGTACTGCTATACTTGTGCTTAGGAATGGAGCATGTCAGCCTTAGCTGGTGGGGAAGTGATTCGGATAGATGTCCTTTGGCTTCTTGCCCAACCGCCTAAGGGATCATCGTTAAAGGCTGCCCTGTTTTCTGAGCGAAGCAAGTGTTCAGCTTAAGCTCTTTCGAGTAATTTATAGCACTCGTGTAATTCTTTGTCCATAGCCCATTTGCAAATAAGCTTGTAATTTGTGTCGTGAATTTTTTTTTTAATTCTTAATTATAATATAATTTTTTTTTGTCACAATTTGCCACCCTGGTCCACAGCAACAGCTCATCGTAATTAAAACCTGAAGAAGGGAGCAAGCCTTTAATCCTAGGGGTTCAGTCCGTATTTCTGGTCAGTTTACTAGCTCTAGCCAGCATACTTCCATTCTTATCTACTCCAGCTGATTTTGACATGCCAAATTGTTTATTCTCCTTCCGCAGCAACTTGACCCACCAGCTACTATAGATTATTTGGAAAAGTAATTATGGAATTAAGCCCATGGGATCAGCACCTGGTGATCAACGAGGTTTTACTTGTTGGATTTGCCTCGTTACATGTGGGAAACAAGAGAGGACGAGAGTGATTAGAGCCATAGAATTCAAGGCAGTCCTCTTCCACAATCTGCAGCTTACGCTGATAATTTTTCTCGTTGTCCTTTGGACTTGAGGAGTTGAAGTTATCAGCAAACTTAATCAGCACAAGTCATCTAATGTGAGATTATGTAAGAATTTATATTCATAACTTTATCTATTGACATATGTAAGGTTTATATTTATAAGTTTTAAGATTTCACATTTATTTATTTAATAAGAGATTAAGTAATATTTTTCTTTTGTCGAACTCTGCAATATCTTTAATACGTGTCATATCACTTTATTTATTAAAATACTTAACATAATAACACAATCAGATCTAAATTAACTCCATTATTGTAAAATCATTACTATTCTTCTCAAAAGAGGTTAACTCTCGTTGCCTATAAATCCAAAATTCATCCTCTTAACATTTGCACCTGCTAAACGCATTGCAATATTTTAATAGCGTCCCACTGAAAGCTGACTGCTTCATTTTTTTTTTGCTCTTTCATTTTGCTACTTCTTTGACCCTGAGAAACTACTGATTCTAGTCGTGGGATTGTAAAACCATGGTCTGACGATGAACAGTTGGTTTTGTATAATTTGAATACCATTATGAAGGTAAAACAAAAACTATAAATAGCAATGGCCAATAGTTCCCATAACAGCTCATACGCAGCAAAAGAATTTCAACTCTCTTTCCTTCTTTGATAATATGGGTCCTTTGTTTTCTACTACTTATGCTGGAAAATGGCTAGGATTGGTCACAGCTATATGGGTTCAGGCAATTTGTGGCAACAATTACACATTTGCTAACTACTCTGGTGCATTGAAATCACTAATGGCTCTTACACAGCTGGAGCTCAACAATCTCTCAGTCGCTAAAGATGTTGGCAAGGCTTTTGGACTTCTTTCTGGCTTTGCTTCCGATTGTTTGCCAACATCAGTTCTACTCATCATTGGATCACTCGAAGGATTTATAGGATATGGAGTTCAATGGCTTGTTGTCAGCCAGCGGATTCGTCCTCTTCCATACTGGCAGGTAAGCTTCCACATCGAATGTTATCATCAGAAGAATTGTGCTAATGATCAGCCACATAGAATTTCCATTGATTCTTAAAAGTGGAAATTAACATGTGCCTGCAAAGCCTCACTGTCTTTTTATCGGTATGTATGATATTACCTGACTCTGGATTGTATCCTATTGCAGATGTGTATATTCCTGTGTCTGGGAGGCAACAGCACAACATGGATGAACACAGCAGTTCTAGTGACTTGCATGCGAAATTTTCCTAAAAATCGTGGCCCGGTCTCAGGTATCCTTAAGGGTTATGTTGGACTCAGCACTGCAATCTTCACAGATATCTGCACAGCTCTCTTCTCTTCTGACCCTTCTACATTTCTCTTCATTCTTGCGGTTGTTCCTGCCGTTGTTTGCCTCACTGCTGTCTTCTTCCTCCATGAAACCCCACCGGCTTCAAGGCCAAGTGAATTGCAACAAGAAACACAATATTTCCACATCTTCAATGGCATTGCTATCGTATTAGCTGTCTATCTCTTGGCCTTTGATATCACTGGAAGTCATGGTCAGTTTTTGTCATTGATATTTGCAGTAGGACTTGTTACCCTTCTAGCCACTCCATTGGGAGTCCCATTGTACTCTATTCTATCCAAACCAAGGTCTAACTCTGATATTGAGCAACCAATGAAGGAGCCATTGCTTCTGAACCAATCAAAGAAGCCGGAGACAACAACTGCCGGTGTTAAGCTGGAGGATCTTGACAGGAAACGACCATTGATTGGGGAGGATCACACAATCATTGAGATGGTACAAACATTTGACTTCTGGATATTGTCTGTGTCATTTCTTTGTGGTGTAGGTACTGGAATGTGTGTGATGAACAATATGGGACAAATGGGGCTAGCTCTTGGCTACCCTGATGTGTCCATTTTCGTTTCTCTCACCAGCATTTGGGGTTTCTTTGGACGCATTGCTTCAGGTTTATTATCAGAATACTACATCTGGTAACTAAATTTTGCTTCTCCCTCCCTACTAATTTTTTGAAATAATCATCCAACCACTTGCCATGCCATCTAATTTCTCAAACAATTATTTGATTTTTGCAGGAAATTTGGGACTCCAAGGCCTCTCTGGAATGCAGCTTCTCAAGTTCTAATGGCCACTGGATATGTCATAATGGCCTTTGCCTTGCCAGGATCACTCTATGTTGGCTCAATCTTGGTCGGAATATGCTATGGAGTTCGCCTGACAGTAACCGTCCCAGTTGCATCAGAACTTTTTGGGCTCAAATATTATGGTCTTGTATACAACATCCTCATTCTCAACCTTCCTCTGGGATCCTTCCTGTTCTCCGGCCTGCTTGCTGGTTATTTGTACGATGCCGAAGCCGCTGCCAATGACGGAGGAGGCAACACCTGCATTGGGGCTCATTGTTACTGCCTTGTCTTTGTCATCATGGCCATAACATGTGTCCTTGGACTGGGGCTGGACATGTTGTTGGCTGCCAGAACAAGAACTGTCTATGCCAAGATTCATGAGAGCAAAAAATCCATTACTGCTACAAAAACTACAGATCATTCTTCATCAACAAAATGCTGAGCAGATGCTTTTCTGTATAGAAATTTTTTTAGTTTGTCACCAGGTATCCATCAATGATTCACTTCTCTAGAATTTGTAAATAAGAACAGTAGCTGTATCATTCTCTTAGGCTTCAATTACCCAATAAAACTGGATTGATTATTGTTTTTTCATTATAATGTCAATTGTCATGGATTCAGTCTTATAAAAGCCTTATTTCGAATATCATTTTCTACTTTCTAATAGAAGTCAAGCTCCTATGCTACAACCTAACATGACCACTTAATAAAAAATTAATATTAATCATATATAATTATGTTAAAATTAGGATTATAGCTTGATATAATCTCAAAATTAACAATTTGGCACTTAAAGCGAAAAAGGGGCTCTCAGGCCTTACCAAGGAGAGAGCAAACTAAACAGCACAAAAAAAAAAAAAAAGCTCAATGGAAACTAACAATAACAGTTCAAATTCGAAGGCTTCAGCTTCTTCGCTGAGATGGGGAATCCTTCGCCGAGCTGTTCTACATCGGGCCAAAAATACTGGTACCCTTTAATCCATGACGTTTATTTCTTTATAATGACAGTGTTTGTCTCTGATTATCGATCTTAAATTCTTAATCGTTTTGTACAAGATGAGTCTCAATTGGGAATGAAACGCATTTCCAGAAAAGCCGCAAAAGGATTCAACTTGATACCGTGGCAGGTGCTCCACCATGATCACGACTCTCGAGATGCCCGACTCTGCTACACCTTGCCCGTTCAGGGATCTCCCAAGCTTGTTTTAACGTGAGTTTTTATGGGCCAGAGTTCTTTTCTTTTCCCGGGTTTGTTTACGGGTTTTATTGTTTCTTTTCACCGTTTCTTCGAACACTTGGTGCAAATGAGCGGTTCATGAATTTTACAGTTTTTATTTTATTAATGAATTACCATTGCTGACACTGAATGGAGAAAAAAAACTGAAGTGAAAGGCTCTTTTTTGGAATGATTTTGGGTCTCAAAAATCAATCTTTTTTACTCTAGAGTTAAAATCTGGTGCATTTTTCTTGTCTAATCTGCTTATTAGTGAAGTTCAAGAATCAATGGAAGTCTGATAAAATTGAACATGTTCATTGTCTTCGAAAATTTTTGCAGCCAGAGAGTGGATGATACTGCCGACCTCAGTGATTTTGAGATGTGTAACAGATACAACATTGACAATACCGGGCTTGTCTGTAAGTCCCCCTTTTCATCATTTTTTACTTTGTTCCACTCATTGTTTATCTTTAGTAGTTTAAAATTCAAACTTTTGCCTCTGAACATGAGTTGTCAAGGTTCATCCTTATTGAGTAAAATTTGTCTGTTTCATTGCAAGGTGGTTTGGTAGTGCTAACTGATTGAAAGGATTAAATCTTTTTAAGTGCTGATGCGGGTTATGATGTTGTGTCATATTGAAGTTTGGTGCCCTGCTGCTGTTGCTAAACTTGTTTTGAGAAAACAAATATAACAAATTTCTCTATATTTCTGTCATTATTGCCATGAATTCTAATTGCTTGTGGTCACTCTCAATGTGTGTTATGTATCTCATGAGTTGCAAATCTTTGGGAAATGAATGAAATGATGGGATGAAAATGAGACACACTTTTCCTCTCAGTTTATCTTTGTTAGACCAGCTTGAAGATTGTCGTGGAAATTTCAAGTATGCCCATTTTCAGTTAGTTGTTGTCTTTCCTACTTATTTTGTTTCCTTTCTCATCTTAAACAGGTCAGTGGCCATCTGAAGATGTCCTTGCCTATTTTTGCTTATCACATGCATACATGTTCAGGTTTGTAAGTAGGGTTACTCTCCTCTTATAAAAATGCTTGAGCTTGAGGGCCTGGGTAGTGTTATTAACTTGTCTTGTGCTATTCTACAAGCCTTGCTTAACGTCTCTATATTCTTCTTCTAATATACCAGGTCTAAAAGAGTTATTGAGCTTGGATCAGGTTATGGCTTAGCTGGATTAGCCATTGCAGCAGCCACAGAGGCATTCGAAGTTGTGATTTCAGATGGAAATCCTCAAGTGGTTGATTGTATCCTTTTGACTCCATCATGTAAACTGTTATTATAATAGGAAAAAGAATAATCTTAGTTTAATGCTCAAAATGAAAGGAAGTCATTTAACGAGGAGATTTTTGTTTAACTATATTTTTGTTTTGATTTCAGTCTCACTTCAAGCCATTTTTTAGCAACCTTGTTGTGTGAAACCTAGAAGTTTCTGGTATTGATTGCTTAATAACTTATGAGAATTGGGTTAGTACAGAGTTGCATTCTTGTGATCTTTGCATTTTCTTACTGTACTTACAACTGCTTGAACTTAATTGCATGGTCTGAGACGGATTTGAAGTCATGCATGAAAATTGTAATGATGGAAAACTTGACTTTTTACAGCTTAATTATTTGACGAGCTAAGTTTTTAATGGTGGCACTAATTGGTTCTTGGGCTCTTAAATCTGCTAGCCTGTTGGAAAACTGGTCAGCTATGGGACCATTACCCTCCAACTTATTTGTGTTTCTTTTTTTGTTTTATTTTTGGAGTTGTAACTATTGTTTTCTCTATTGTGCTCAAACAATTAGCATTAAAATGAGTTAGTATGGTTGTTGCTTGCTTATGTTTGCAGAAGCATCAAGTGGTTGTTCTTGACTTAAAATCTTTGATCCTTTTATAATTGTGAATTTAGTAATTTTCTTTGATACAGGGGATATTCAGGGTTATTGTGTTATATTATTTGTGGAGGAAATGATACTCCCCATATTTCCTCTTCTTTCCTTCTTATCCACTTTGGATTTATGTTTTGAGGTTCCTTAACATGAAGATATTCAGCATAATATTAACATGAATTCCGGAGCATTTGGTGACACAAGAGTGAAGTCCATGAACTTGCACTGGCATCAGAAAGAAATTTCAAATCTCTCTCACACGTTTGATGTCATTGTTGCAAGTGATTGGTAATTTCTATTATCTGCCTATGTATTATCAACAGCGCATGCATCATGCTCATTGTTTTTTATCATGCATGAAAGCCACAAGAATCATAAAATTTGGATAGACTACACTTCCTACCCTTGACTGTGTTTAAGTGCTTTCTGACTGGCAAACTATATCTTCTCTTTTGCTATGGATAGCACTGTAGTGCTGGTCACAATCAGTCCAATCTCTGCATGTACTTGCCCGTCCACATCCATAGAATTGCATTATCTATAGTATTTCTTTCCCACTCAAGTATTTTATAAGTGATCTAGCAAGGCTATTGGAGTAAAACTTATTTGTTGGCTGCATTTTTGGTGGCCTAGGGATGTCTGCATGTCTAAGTTTTCTTCACTAGTCGACAGAAGTACCTGTACATGGTACATGCAGAGACACACTTGCACACAGTGACGTAATTTTCTCACTTTTATGGTGCGCATATCATCTTTCTTATTCTTAGCCTGACATCCGATTTTCAACAGCACCTTTTTCAAGGAATTCCACAAAGATCTTGCTCGAATAACTCAGCTCTTGCTGAAAAATGCGGGACCATCTGAAGCTATATTTTTCAGCCCTAAAAGAGGTAATTCATTGGATAAGTTTCTGGAGGAAATTCGAGATAATGGCTTGCTTTTCAGCATAGCAGAGAGCTATGACACTGAAATCTTGAGGCGTCATCAATGCTTCATGAATGGTGACGATTCCTGGCCTGGCTACGAAAAAGATCATTGCTACCCGTTATTAATTAGAATTACCCGATGAACTGTTGGAGCTCATATTCATCCCATCATCTCAATGAAATCCATTAACTTTCAAAAAAATATATATTCATTCAATCATCTGCACATATTTTAGGCGTCTATGCGCCAGTACCTGGGAAACGCCGGTTGACCCATGGTGTGGGCAGGCATGAGTAGTATACTGGTTATCTTTGCAAGATACCGAGATTCACATGTACACACACTGGCCAAACTGAATTTCAATTGCTATTTGCCAAATGATTCTCTTGGGAACGGAAAGTGTACTGGTATTCTCTTTTTGATTTATTCTATTCATAGTGGCTTCCTTTTTAAATGCAAACATGGATGAATGCACTGAAACTTTCCATGGAATATTCGTTTTTCTCCCTTTGAGCAACCAAGTGACGCTTTGAAAGCTTTTATTTTGCGTGTCAATGACTTGGAAAAGACCCTTCATCTCTCCAACTAAGGAGATAAATTAAACTACTTGATGCTCCAGGAATAGAACCCTGCAGTTATTGGAAAAATTCTCTGCAATAAAAAAAATACCACCCTGAATGTAACTTGAATCTTAGTTGTTGCGAAAGTACTGCTTTTTCTTTAATCTTCTTCAACAAATTGTTGGGCTGCTTTTGTTAGAAGTAACTTTTGTTTGAATTCACTTAACAGGTAATGAAAGTGAGTAGCCACGAATCAGATGATTCAGGATGGAAAATCAAGGCTGAAAATGACTTGGGTTTAGCATGAATCAAACTACAAAATCATCCTCCAAATCCATTTTCCCTGGAGCTCGTTGCTTTCATGTCATTTCCCTCTTTCAGTCTTTCTTTTAAAAATAAACCAATCCTGGTTAGTGCTGACACTATCCCTGATTTACATCTTTCTTCCTACTTGCACATAATTTCCATTCAAACCTTTTAAAGATAAGATGACAAAGTGGTATAAGAGTGGATCCAACTTAAATCAGATTCACGTTAAGTACTTTCAAACGAGAGGTAGATAGGATGATTTACAGCGACAAATAAGAGGTAAATAAGATGATTTACAACGACGAGAGCATTGTCGTATTGGGTGGAGGAGATTGTCACATTAAGCATTTCAAAAAATAAAATATTTTAATCTTATATCAAACGTGTAAGAAAATTCTAAAAAAGTTTATAAATGGAAGTAGACACACTCTATTAAGAGATAATGACTCGTGACAATCCATACAAAGCTTTCAAAGAAATGGTAATGTTTGGGGGAAAATAAAGAAGCAAAAGGTTGAAAGACAAAGCAACAAAAGGGAAATGGACTTCCAATCTCCTCATCTCCGTAGGAAAAAAGATATGAATGAAAGAAAGAAAGTAGTTTTGTTTCCTTTCTTTGTGAAATTGCCTTGGGTGGTGTTCTTTCCCAAAACAAGTTGGGGCTAGAAAATCATTTTCCACAGGAATCTGATTGTTCCATTTGTGGCAATTTGGATCGTTACTTGTGTTGTTGGCTTCTTCACCTTTAACTTCCCTTGCTATTTCTAACCAAACAGCGATTTGTCCCAAACTTTTCCTTGCATTGGCACAGGCAAAGCTGCCCTACTATTCACACATTTTTAGGGTTTTGTATATCAAAAATAAGAAAGAAAATATATATATATATATATGTTTTTCTTATCCTCTCACTTTGGCTAATCTAATCAAAGCTATGGTGACGTTTCACCACATATTTCGTCTTTTATTTTTTGTCATTTTTAAATTATCAATGAACCAAGTAAAAACTTGCAACAAACAGTTGAACGTACTTCAATAATTAACTCAATAATTGATGCATAATATATTTACCGAGGTAATTGATTATCGAACTTTTCTACCCTAAAAGCAATAACAAATATGAACATTGCATGTTTTTTTATTTTACTCTCTCTTTTTTTTCCAAGACCAAAATGTTCTTATATAAAAAAAATCTTAATTATTCGACAAAGTGTGGTATTTAATTCAATTTAATCATTTAAAAAAAAAACTGAAGGTGATGTATTCCTGTATATATCCACTGTTAGAAAGGAATTGGATGATGACTTTGATATATAGTTGGAATGATAATGTGATATACCCTTTGTTTTTTTTTAATCAAAACCTAATGAACTTTAGTTTATCTTAGGCTTATTTTTTGACTTTCTAAGATGCCACTAGGCAAAATGTTTCCCAAGCTGAGGTAATTTGTTCAACATGGTTATGATTTGATTAAGAAATTTGATATAAGTGGAATCTTATATCACCAAGAAACTATTTTTAATTCCCATAAAAAAAAATCTCTTTTTTCTTTTTCCTTTGCCTTTACAGTGAATCACAAACTCTCACAAAACCTTTTTGATTCTGCCAAGTTGTAAGGAAAGTTACATTAAAAAAAAGAAATTTGTAAATTGGGTTTAAAAGCAAAAGAAAAATGAAAAATTTTATTTTGTCGCGGTAGATTAATAATTAAAATTTAAAAACAAATTAATGACGGTTCTTATCGAACGAACTTCCACGTAAATCGTAACGAAATTCGGATTCACATTAAAAGCATCACTTTTTTTTTTTTCTCTTTTTAAGTTATTTTCCTTTTACTTTCTTGAATATTTTCGCTTTAGAGCAGAAGCTGTGAACCATAAGAATTCAATCCCAAAAGGCAGAAGAAAAGGACGAAAAAAAATACAGATTCTATTTCTAAAAGAAAATGACTTTTTTTTTACATATTAATAGCTGTATTTTAACATTAAATATTCATAATTTGGAAGTGGGCGCTCTAAACTTTACAATCTGGAATTTGTCCTACTTTCCTTTTTGTCTCTGGAACTTTGGATTGGGACATTGGAGGGCTACAAGTACAGGAATGAGAGGACAACAAAAATGATTACAGCAAAACCAGATTGGGTTGGGGAAAATGGTTGGGTTCTGGTTGAGTCTCCGGTAGCCAAATTTGCAAGCCATTGACTGGCCAGTTCAGCCGCCTGCATCGGGTCTTGGACCGACCCTGATTCATCTGTTGTTCCTGTTGTCTTTGGAGAAGGATCCTTTGAAGATTTCAAGCTGCATCGGGATTAACCCTATGTTAAATCTATATGTAACTATCAATCTTTCAAGTAACAAATAAGAACAGACTGAATCGAATGATGTAATATGTTGCTAATAAGAAGGTTCCTGTTGAAATTTACCTTGGAACATTGGGACAGAAAGTGATGGAGTAATCAGCACCAGTGCAAGTGAAAGTGCTGGTGGCATCATCGAAAGCATAGCTATAGGATTTGGGGCAAGCTGATTTGAACACTTCTGAATACATGGATGGCTTACAAGCAGCCGGACTATTGAAGGCGCCGCTACAACAGTACTCCGGGTTCCCGAAGGCGTCGCAGGCGCTCTTACAGGCTCCGCCGCCATCAATTCTCAGCTCAGAGGGGCACTTTTTATTCAAATCCGACACACAACCAGTAATGGCACACTCTCCTGAGCCTCCACTTCCTTCCACAATCATAGGCAAATTATAACCATCAACCAGGCTCACGTCATAGAAGTCCTGCGATCCTGAACCGAGTGTAAACTCGGCTAAGGTGGCCGGAGGGATGGCGCCAGCTCCATTGCATTCGACTTCGCCGGAGCCGCAGTCACCTGTGGCGCAAGAACCGTGGCCGGAGTCATCGAAATTGCAGCCTGTTCTGCCCCAGAAACGACCTGCCCAGCCAGTAGGAGCTTGGAAGGAACGAGAGCTGCCTTTGGTGAGCTCAAAGCCTGTACTTTCCAGTTTTGGACTTCCAGGATTGGCTAGAATCCCTGGCCATACTGTGTAATCGCATTTGTTGATGAATGTGAAAGTGGCAGCCGTAACACCTGCAAAAAAGAAACAGAGGAAGCAGAGGGTCAGATTGGTTTACTCCTCAAAACGATTAGAACTTAACGAAAATGCGAACAACCCAGTTTCTTAAAATGCATAATTTCTCACTACCTTCAAGAAACAAGACGAGAATGAAGCTCAAGAACGTGATAAAAGAATGGTAATGACAGGAGAACCGAGCCATGGGGAATATATCTCTCTGTTTCTGTTGTTAAATGAGTGTTTCAGTTCTCAAGTTTTTGTGTTTTATTTATTTATCTAAAATGGAATGTTGTGATTGAAACAATCGACAAAAAGGAACTTAAATTAAGTAAAGCTAACATTGAAGATGGTGCAAATTGTTGGTATCCAAAAGAATAAGAAGAATAAAAGGAAGAAGAGTAGCCGAGACAGAGGAAGAATGAAGAAGATGTTGGGGACTACCACCCATAAAACTCCAAAGGTTTTCTCTATCTGTTATGAGCCTTCACTCCTTTTCCATTTTGTGACAAAAGAATGGATGGAAATAAAGTCTGAGGGTGAGTGGTGGTGGTGGTGGGGGGGGAATCTAATAATCTGCCCTTCATCCCCTATTTATAAAGGCAACAGCCTTGAATAAACAATCAAAGACGGTAGCAGGCATACTCAAATGACCACCTCACTGTCACTTGTTTGCTTCTTTGGCCCCTCTCACCTACCAATTAGGCTTCCCTCTTTTTTCTTCTTTCTTTTTTAATTTAAATAAAAAAGTAAATCTATTATAAGAAAATACTATTTTTTTTTTAATTTTGGAAGAAAAAAAAACACTGCTTTAACTATACAAATTGTAAGGCTTATAAGGTCCACATTCTCACCAACCGCTCATTCTCTTATGCATATCAAAACTCTTGCTTTTAAAATGTTATTATTCATGTCAAAAGCATGTTGAAAATGATCCTATGGATTTCCCATGGATTTGCTATTAGAATTAAAGAAAGAAAGAAAAAGAATCTTTTCTATTATAGTTAAGGACATGAAGGTTTGAATGTGAAACAACTTTCCTTAGAAGGGATGTGATTCTTCATTAGGACATGAACCAATGAAAAGAACCTTGTAAAGCAATTCTTCTATTTAATTTGATGTAGTAATTATGAACCAGATAAATCAAAAAAATATGGACTCCCATCTTCCTGTTCCAATGATAGCTAAAACCCCTGTTTTCCCCTGCTTCTGTAGCAGTATATCAGTTATATTTTGCTACCTTTTCTACCAAACCATTGGGAGTCCAATTGATTGACCATATTTTTGACCTATGCTTGATCACCAATTATGAGCATATACTTGCAGAACAGGGGAAGCCTTTTCTTTTTTTGTTAATTTTTTTCTGTTCAGCAGCAGACATGGAAGGACCCACGATCAAGATGTGTAATTCGGAACCACGTATCAAATACGTAGCACCGTCGTGTCCACTAACTGGCGAAGTGCGGTCTCCTTGTATCAAAGCAGATTCTCTTCCCGCTTCGTCATCTCTCTCTTCTTTTCTCGTCATCTCACCAATAATTGGAAACCTCTCCAACACGACCAACCAGTGTCTTTTTGCATTCGGACGACAGCGTCATCAGGAATCTAAACCCCGTTGGGAAGAAGAAACAGGCATTTCCGAGGTCGGCCATGGTCGACATTGATTCGGAGAAGGGAGGCAAATCACATGGGAATTGAGTGGATGCTATGCAACCAGGGTCGATCATTGAAACAAAGTTGTTTATTCCTTACCAACATCTGACTAAATTCAATAATTACCATTCATTTAGACATTGGGTACTTCAAACTTTTATGGATAACTTCTTTGCGAAGCATATCACATCGCAGGTTTCCATTTTTTGTCCTTGATTTTGGAATGCAAATCTTTGAAACGTACTTGTCTGGGAGATCACATGCATGGAACTGAAACATTAATTAAGGAAAAGTCTGGTCAATAAACCTTGCATTGTCAGAGTCCAATAATCCCACATGGACAAGTCTCCTGACGACCACTACCGACCTACAACTGTCCAAATCTTATTTGCAAAGGTCGTCGTGCTGCTGCACATGGGAGTTTATACCCATTTCTTTGCTGCAACTCCCATCGCAGGTTCGTTGGTTGTTTCATTTTTAACAGCGTTAAAGGGATTCTTAACTTTTCAGTGTAGATTGCTTTGTCCAGCTTTTCGAGTGACAGAGCCACTGTTACAGATAAGGACCCCCCATTTCGTCAACATCCCGAGCCTAATAATATTCTGATTGTGCAGAATTCTTTGAATGGGGCGGGAGGGTAGATGTTTCCAAACCCTTTTCTGCCATATTCATCTTTATTTTCTTTGTTTTGGTAGCTAGTGGACCCCTGTTTCGAATGAACTCTTTACCAGGGATTTCCGAAAGCTGAAACCCAGAATTTAAAACTTCTAACATACTCCAAATATTGTTGACAACTTGTTGTAAAAGTCTATCAACTGGTCAAGTGACAGTAGCTGATGTGCACTAAACGCCAGAAGTTATGATGTGAAATTAAGCGGCCAAGCAATCATAATTGAGCAATTGTCAAGTGGGAGGTGTAATCTAATCTCCTTGTTCAATTTTGATTAGTGACCTTTTTCCCCTATTTTGCTGATGCCAGAGAGAGAGGAACTAGGTGAACGGCTTCATCGTCCGAATTCTACATGGAATATGGGTTTTTAGGATCAAATTAAGAAGATGGTTGTGCATCTGTCAATTTGTTCTTTCTGCAGCAGATTAATAGATGATGATAACTTGATAGAAAAACTTATCAAGGGAACTAAAAAATTGTCAGCTGCTTATCAATATAAGGAGACTAGCAATACCTTTACTTACTTCCATCAACATCTAGGGACCTCCATGGATGTGCGCTATGCCGTGTAGATAAGGTTTTTTTTCCCTTCTTTCTGCAATCCATCGTTCTTTAATAAAGTTTCTTGTCATGCTTTTCCCACTATGATGATTTTGATAGTAAAAAAAAAAAAAAACAATTCTTTCTGAAAAGGTCCCTCGAATCTTTGTTTCTTAAGCTTTCTGGTTCTTTAACCTACTTACTGTGGCAAAAGGTTTATTATATGAGTAATGGTGCAAAGCAGAAAAGTGGTTTTCACACGGAAGTGAACGTAATCAAACTGACATTTTATGCAGAAGAAAAATGAAAAATGATGAAGGAAGGTCTAATTAAGAACAGCAATTTGGGCAGGGAGGGAAGGAAGGAACATGGGAGATGGGAAAAAGCATAGTAATATGCCCTTTTAGTTTTGCCTTATCAAGATATGGTTTGGCTGAAGGGCTGAAAGTGCCTTTGATCTGCTAGCTTTTTCAGAAATTCTTTAATTTATCCTAGCCTGGTTTGCTACTTTGTTTAATGTGTTTTATCGTCTCAAAAAATTGTCTGCTCCTCCATTTCTAGCGCAAATGCTTTCCAGGATGAGATCAGATCACTCTTACTTTGTTGTAAAAAATGAAAGGTTCATTGAACAACCTGAACGCATTCACATCTGCATAAAGTTTAATGCTTTCGGGCTTTTCTGAGAGATAATTAGCATGGACAAAGCACTATTAGAAAGTACCAACATGAGGCATCAATTCAAGGCAATATAAAAATTTGATGACAGATCAGGGTAATTTTCAAGTTTTCAACCGTTGTGGAAATGCCAGAACCCTGCATCATCCATATTGCTAGATTAGATGTTCATTTGTTTCATTCTTTCCAGTTGAAAAGGGGAAAATTGAATTTGCCATCTCCAGTTAGCATGCAGTCCATTTTCCGAGTGAGACAATTCCATAGCCAACTGAATCTTGAGGAAAACGTGACAGATAACAGATTTCAACCATTAAACAGTTTAACAGTCAAAAAAGCAGAGGAGTCAATAGTCACAGAGGTTAGTTATAGAGCTTGGAACCTGTCAGGATCACAGGAAAATAGCTCTTGAAGGCCTGAAACATCAAGAAGCTATTCGGATTTATTTTCCATCATAGAAAACATCCAAGCTGAGGTGGAAATCAGGTTGAAAAGCTCACATACGCAGCCCACAGTTCAAATACTTTGTTCAAACTCTATTTAATGACATTATCCATTTACAGCCACCACAGGGTCTAAAAACTTCTTTCCTTGATTGCATGACTGGAAAGTTATCATCTTCGACGAAACTTAGCTAGGCAGATGGGCTAATCAAATTAAGAGTACAAAAAAGATGAGCTTTTTACTCCTAGAATTCAAACAAGACAACACACGAATACGTGTTCATGAGGTTGACGGATTGAATTTTCCTTTCCCAAGGTGAAAAGAACCCTGCAGTTTTGCTACTAGCGGCTGCTTTAGGAAAAATTTATGACTCTGAAGCATCATCAAGAGAATTACTAAGGCATGGATGTCAATTTTCGTAATATTTTTTAAACAATTCGGAGAGACTGAACTACCCTAATTGCAGCAGCTTTCAGATTCCTTTCTTGACAATTCCTGAAAGATTCCGAAAATTATTGGACTACTTTTTTGGTATTCCCATATAATTCCAAGTAACCATGAGATTTCTTTTTGATTTTTCCCAGTCATTCCAAAAGAAATTTTGGAATGACACATTCGAATGACAAGGATGCTTGACTTCAATCCCATCTCTGAAATCTGATAGAATCTCAAAAGCACTATGCATGTAATACAACATATATTTTATTTTTCACAATTATGAGGATAAAAGAAGAAAAGAAAACAAAGATTTTTGCAGGTTGGTGGTGTGATTACTTGTTCTATCAGATATCTGTGATACCTGAAAACTAGCCGGCCTAAGCTACTTTCATGGATGGTCCAGGCTTGCCTTCCAGGTCGTCTAGTCTTGTGGACAAGCCTGATGTGAACTTGTTCCACATAGCACATTTGGGGGCAGGCAGTTCGATCACTTTACCAAACAATTTGGTGAATTGTGATAAAAAACCGTCCAAATTGTTGGAAAAAGAACCGACTCATCATTGATCATGATGCGCATTGTAATGTTTGCCACTTCTCTACTCCAAGGTGATCCATGAACCATGATATTCTCCACTACAAGTCGAATGATTAAAACCCATTTTTCACGTTCTTCCATTGACTTCAGGGCATGCCTGCTGTTCCACAAATTCATAGAACTAAAATTTTCGTGATTTTCATTTTACGTGCAATGGGTTTTAGAGGTAAATTTTTTTATGTATAGATGATGCACGTTTTTATATTATTTTTTGTATAATTATCGTATTTAATTGTTCATCTAGATTGACATTGACAAATTATGCTAAAGTCAGTTTTTGCGAGCTATCTATTCAATCTACAGATGATCAGGACTCTGTTTCCATTTATGTATGGCTTCCCTACAGAAAGACTTGGATTTCCTACCTGTGCCTTACTCTGTTTTTAACCAGCTAAGTTCAAAAACACAATATGAATGCCCAAAAGGCCAAATCAAAGCAATCCTTTCAAGGGGTAATGCGAAAACTTTCCTGCAAATAGAAAAGATATAAAGTACTATTTAAAGAATTTGGGTCCCAAAAATGAATCAATGAAACTTTTAAAACTCATTATATATATATATATATATATATATATATATATATNAACTTAACTATATATATATATATATATATATATATATATATATATATCTGCAACATGATGCCATTGACAATGTTACAGAAAAACCTCTTGCCTTAAGTGCATGTCATACCTTCGTTTTTACGTTGATTCATGTTACATAACAAATTCGTGATATCTTAAATTATTGTCAAGTGATTTTAATTTAAATCAAATACCTGTTTTAATAATTTCAACATCTTTCATACAGCGAACATGCGTATGTTTTTTAGTGCTTAAACTTACCATGCAAATACATTAGGCTTGTACTCAGATCAACCCCAGCCAGGAATTGAAAGCAATACTTAAAACATCAGATGCAATCAATTATTATAATAAACATCATTGGTAAAATAATTGATTTCTGACGGTAAAACCCACACCATGTCTTAAAGAAAACAAAGCATTAAAATAATTGTCATCAGACATAGGTAATAGGAATAAAGGGCCAAAACTAATGGAGACAAATTGAGCTCATCTCCGTTGGCATTAGCAGGCGACAGTTGCAAAAAATTTACGTAGCCAAAGCCAACTAATCATCGTCTATTCCTACAAATTTATGCCTAAATCAAATTGATAATTAAGGCTTCATCCTGCCAGCTCTTTGATCATCCTCTTTCCTTCCAGAGTCAGGGAGGGAAGGGGAAAAAGTGGCTGGTGCTGTGTGATGTGTGATGTGTTTTCTATCTTTTGTATGTATCATAGTTTTGTTTCTTCTACAAATTAGAGAAAATTGGAGAAGGACAAGCCAGGCCGGTAATGATGTGATATCATTGGATTGTGGCCTACCCTCGTTGTTCACACGATTTCCATTCAGGTTTTGCTAATTGCTGAAGTTGATGGGGCCCAATTATGGAGTTAAAAAATCCCACATATAGAAGGAAAATGGCTCCTAAATGTTGTTGGGTTGCAACTTGGTGTTTGTCAAAAGAGATGCCGCAACTGCCAGATTGCCGCCAGGGTGGTGATGGCACCGCCAATGAGAGCTGATGAAACAGGACGGTAGCCGACTGATATGTCAACAGCCATGGGGTTGGCGGACTTGACACTGCAAACAAAAAACGATCAACATCAGCCAGCCGAAATCTAAAAGAAGTTCAAAATGTGATGATGATTGCGTGTCCATAAATGGTGGTACAGCAGTTTCTGCTGCATGGGGCGGTGCTGATTTTCTTAGACTTCAAGGTACATGAAGATAAAAATTTTAAAATGGAACGTGCAGGCCATATCTGGAACTAAAGAATCTATGGTCCCCATATGACTCTCAACCGACTCTGTTGGGAACTAAAACCTTGAGAACAGAGAAGTTTCAACTACAAGAGTTGGGTTGACTCTGATTTGTTCAATGGCATTTACATGGAGAAGGGGAAAAGCGATCATGTTGAAATTCGTAATTTGACAGTAATCAGAAAAGCCAAGGGACTTGCTTTGCAAAGGGTAAAAGCACTGGTGCATTTATTACCTGGTGGAAGGGGTAGGGCAGAAAGTAATAACATAATCAGCACCAGCACAAGTGAAGGTACTGGTTCCATCATCATAGGCGTAGCTATAAGCTGTAGGACACGCGGTCTTGAAGAATTCTGAATAAGAACTGGGCTTGCATGTGTTTGGTGTAGCATAAGCTCCACTGCAGCAATATTTGGGGTCCCCCAAAGCATCGCAGGCACTCTTACATGCCACCCCTTCAGTCCCATCGACAACCTTAAGCTCGAGAGGACAGTCACCATTCAAATACGCAGCACATCCAGCGGATGTACAGTTACCTCCAGTTCCACCCTGCGGGGATACCATCATCGGTAGGTTGTAGCCATCAACAAGGCTAACATCGTAGAAATCCAATCCCCCAGCACCATTCAGTGTAAACTCCGCAAGGGTTGCCGGAGGGATGCCGCCACCGCCAGAGCATTCTAGTGCAGATGAGCCGCAGTCTCCGGTGAGGCATGAGAATTTGCCCGAAGAGTCTTCTGTGCAAAAAGTGCGACCCCATAAGCGACCTGACCAAGATGTTGGAATAGAGATAGATGTTGATTCGCCTGGTTGAAGAATGAAACCTGTGGGTGATATTGGCGGGGTTCCAGCACCTGACAGCACCCCTGGCCAAACTGTATAGCTGCATTTGTTCACAATTGTGAACGTTGATGAATGAGCGCCTATTAAAAAACAGGAAAACGAATTAAAAACCAACACAGCAACAGGAAAAAGCAAAACAACAATGAGAAATCAATCAGTAAACGAATTGTGACCTGAGAACAATAGAAGGAAGAACATAACCAACACAAAGGAAACCTGAAGAGAAGCCATCGAATAAGGAGAAGGGAAAAAAGAAGAGCACTTAAAATAAGACTGAACAAATTTGCTAGCACTTGGTGGGAAAAGATTTAGTATAAAGATTGGGGCTGGACTGAGAGGATTTATATAGGATGTATGTCAACATATCAGTCTATAGACTCAAAAAAATAGCAAAGATGTGGGTACCACGTGATGTGTTATAGAAGAGGTAAGGGGAGTGGGGGCAGGGCGAGGACGCATGCATGCTGACGCACATGCTCAACCTGCAAACAGTTTTAATTCGGCCATTACTGTCCTGCGCATTTCGTACTTTGCTTACTTAGGAAATGCCAAAAAAAAAAATCGCAATGAACCGACGTGAACAACGGAAAGAATAGAAAAATACAAATAGAAAACATCAATGATTAAACAGGTTTTTGGAAGTATGCATGGGGTGCATTGGGATTCTGCTTGCTGTGTGAGTTTCTTCCCCTTGAGGTTACGTAAAGGTCGGCTCTGAACTTGCATACAAAGGGATTGGGAAACAAATGACAAAGTCCATCAGCTACGACTTTGATACGTTATTTCAAATTGCTTGAACAGATCAAAACTTCAAGACAAGAATCAAGCAGTCTCGTGATTTCTTGACCAATGAATGCCAAATAATTTCATCTTTGCATGTTTATCTGCTATGCAAGTTGTCAGAAAATGGTCACCAAGCAAGTTATCCAGGACTAGGAAGGGGATGATATTTGTGCAACTTGGTACTATTTTAATATTGTTGGGTAACTTGAGAACGTTGGCCACAAATCTGACTTGGATGGAGCCTGTCTAATCTCAGCCCAAAATCTACCTCCAATATGTTCGACTTAGTACAGA
Organism: Theobroma cacao; assembly: GCF_000208745.1. Classification (NCBI taxonomy): domain Eukaryota; kingdom Viridiplantae; phylum Streptophyta; class Magnoliopsida; order Malvales; family Malvaceae; genus Theobroma; species Theobroma cacao. Next base: position 762,247 of record NC_030850.1, read on the forward strand.
ATCTAGCTGATTCTAATAGGAATGGGCTTTCTTCGTCAACTTTGGGATATTATTAAAGCTGGAAAAAGAAGGAAATATATAAAGAATAGGCTGGTGGTGACCTTTATTCAGCTCACTTGGACCTTGAACTAGAATTACTTCTTGCTGCAAGCGGCCCTTGAATGAGTGGAAAAGGTTAGGATCAATATAAACCCTTTACTAACACACACAAGCAATCAACTTGAGTGCAATGGTAAACTAGATGTCCTTTTTTAGCATTATCCTAAACGTGACAAAGGCGAAATTGTCATCTCAAACTAATAAATAAACTTGGTTTTTCTTTTTTTCCAATCGGAATTGACTGCACCAATGATAGGCTAGGCTACTAATCAAACAATATAAACAGTTGACAACTTTTGAGGAAACAGAGGTCAATGTCAGAACAATTTTCATACTTTTAACAATCTCAAATAGTTTCTTAGCCCGTTCTCTGGGGCATAATTGCCTTCCTTGATTTTTGTTTCTCAATGGGTTTAGGGGGAACATGATGAGAATTGAGAGTTCTCTTACTCAAAAGAAAGCATGCCCTTACCTGCAGGCTATTGCATAGATCAGCAATCCTCGCCTGTTTTCTCGTATAACCTTTAGTCCAAATGGGGCAAGCGTCCCAATTAGTTGAGATGAGCATTCATGCAGCCTTTTGAATGATGTCAACTGCTTGTATTGTATCTAGCTGTTAATGGAATGGAAACAGGCAGATCCTTCCTTAGAAAGATGAACATAATATGGCAAAAACTTTTGTTTGATGCATACAGCTTTAAAGAGTTTGACTGAGTGTGGTCTACAAACAGCTTAAGCAGTAACAATGCATCATATATAAACTTAATTTTGTAAAAGTCATGGTATGATAATCTTTTTGGTATGGTCATACCATTTATTGATGACCTTAACATCTGTATTGAACAACATGAAACCCAAAATGACCACCCATCATACATATATGATATCAAACAGCTTTATCACCCCTTCATCCCTCTCCTTGCATCAAAAGCACAATACCAATGCATACCACTGCCACTACCTAGACAACATTAATAACTCCAGCTGGAACATTAGAAATTTAGAAAGATGAGCCTACAACCCTTTATATATGCTCTGTACAGACAACCAAGCTAAGAAAGTAGAAGGAAACATTACTTGCAATTTGGAACCAGCTTATATAAAAACTAACTTTTCTAGTAAACTCTGATTCTCAGCATCTGGTTATAACATCTTTCATCAAATACGGCAAAATACAGGCAGCTTACAAAGCCTGGGTAAACATCATGACTACAACCAAACCAAGTGAAATCAAGTTCATGCATGGATCCCTTGCATCAACAAGCTAAAGCAAAGCAACACCAACAATTTTAAAAACTTATTCATCAATGATTCCAACCAGGTGTTGAAATCAATAGCCATTACCAAACTAAAGGAAGGATACACCTGTATAACATAATTCATGAAACTAAAATCCTGGCGATACTCAATCAAATTGACAACTATCATGACTAGACCCCTAAAGAAAGGCTGCACTTCAAAATCAATAGCCATTACCAAACTAAAGGAAGGATACACCTGTATACCATAATTCATGAAACTAAAATCCTGGCCAGACTTAATCAAATTGACAACCATCATAACTAGACCACTAAAGAAAGGCTGCACTTCAATTTCCAATCACGATCTTCTTTTTAAGAAGATACCATGGAGAGATCTTACATCAAAGCCAAAAACATTAGCAAAGAACCAATAATTAACGCCCAAAACAACAATAATCATGCTCAAAATGATCATGAATTCCACCAAGTTATGACTCTTAACTTCCTCCGAAACATAGATATGATCAATGCAGCATCATTATAATTTTAAAAGAAAATTCAAATCACAAGAAAACATTAATTCACACTTGAAAAATAAAAGTTGCTCAATTGAAAGTTAGAACAAAGTCACTAACAACAATTGACAATAACCAAAACAACAAAAAAAAATCTAAATTCTTATCCGAACCAGCTCATTATGTATCAAAACTGGAAAATTTTCTCTCCGGAAAAACTGGATTAACTGAATAATCCAAAACATTCTTATGTATAACCTCCAACATTAATAAAACCCAAAACATAAAAAAAGAGAAATATTTACTATTACTCTTTTTTTCCACTAAAGTTAGCACACTCCCTTGCATAATGGCCAGCCTCGCCGCAATTAAAACATTTTAGTTCCCTATTATTGTCACAATCCCTCGCCAAATGCCCAAATCCTCCACACACGAAGCAGCTTCCGCTGCTCCCACCGCCACCACCGCTGTTTCTATTACAGTCTCTGGCAAAGTGCCCATATTTCCCGCAGTTATAACACTTCCCAGAGCCACCACCACCAACCCCGCCACTATCTCTCCTACACTCCCTTGCAAAATGCCCCGCCTCACCACAATTATAACAATAACTGCCGCCACCACCGCCATTGGGGACATTACTGTAATTATCGCTATCGTTGTAATTACTAGCGTTCTTACTGCAATCCCTAGCCAGATGATTCAAATCCCCACAGTTAAAACATCCGTTGCCGTTCCTCCGATCGTTTCCGCCTCTCCAGCCTCCACCAAAACCTCCTCCACCACCACCGCGACGGTCCTTTTTACTGATAGGAGAGCCACCGATTGCAGTTACATCAACAGCCTGGGTCTTGCCGCCGTTGCCTTGGGAGACAGTGAACTCAACGGATTCGCCCTCGGCTAGGCTACGGTAGCCGTCGGATTTGATTGAAGATTGATGGACGAAGAGATCTTCACTCTCATCATCAGGTCGAATAAAGCCGAAACCCTTTTGGTCATTGAACCAAAGTACCTTGCCGGCGGATCTTGATTGCTGCTGTTCTTGTTGTTGCTCAGCCATTGAAATAAGTCAGTCTAGGATTAAAAAAAAAAAAAAACAGACTTCTAATTTTTTGGTTTTGTAGGGTTTTGATAGTGAAGAGTTAGAAGGAATTTATAGGAGGGATTAGATTCGGGAAATAGAACCCTAGAAAAAGTAACGCTAAGACTTATGTTGGTGCAACACCGACTTGACTCCTCAACTACTTAGGTTAGGGGATTTTAGGTTTTCTGTTGTACCCTTTTCTCTTACTCTATTAATTAGTTTAAATAATAAAAAAAATTCCTGCCCCTTTTGATTTTTTTCTTCTAAAATTATCAAATTCAATATTAATTAACATATTACAGCATTCGGGCATTCAGTCGTGACTCATTTTATGTCAACTGTTAAGTGATCGCGTTAGTTTACACGTTAATTATCACATGATCATATTGACTTTTATGTTTAGATAAAATATATTTGATTTTAAATTTAATAATTATTAGTTTTTTGTTAAAATTAAGGGTTTTCTATATACAAATAAAAATATTAAAATTTAATTAGGATAAAAAAAATTAATTACATAAATAAACGTAGTTGACTAACCTTTGTTATACTTAAGTCTTATTAATTACTATTGCTATCATTTCTTGCTCTTTGGGCCATGCCAAGGACCTTGCTTCCCAAGTTTTGTTATTTTTTTTTTTTTGTATTTTTTTAATGAGAACAGAACCTATTTTATAAGTAGTAAATAAATTTTAGAATCCGTTGCAAGTAAATTTTTATGTGATTAAATAGTATCAACAATAACACCAATGATTATATGGAATCAAAGCCCAAATAAGGAAAAAAAAACAAAAGCAAATAATAATGCAATTATCACTGGATGAGTTATCATTAACTGTTAATTACTACTATGAAATGGCATTTGCTTCAAGGTGTTTATTTTGAGTAAGCATGTTTATTTCTAATTAATTACTCTAGAATTTGCAGGTGAAGCCCTCCAACTCAAAGCTAGCTGGAGCAGGGCGTAAATAAGAGAGAGATGTGGGTCTTTGACAAGCACCTTTCCCCCCCAACCATGAAGAGGAATCAGATAGCAGCGGCATTGAAAGCAGAACCAATGTTTGCAGCAATGATTTGTGCTTCTTTAATGATTGAAATAATGACATTGAAAACCAATGATCACATAGCCAAGGAAGAGATGTAAATTGGCATTGAAAATAGGTGTGGGAATGCATTAAATGGTCATTTCTGCCAGGGTTTGGTCCATTTAAAGATAACCAGAGATATAAAACTACCACATGCCATACTCTTCAAATTTAATATAAAGCAGGTTGGAGTTGGAAGTTTGATTGATTACCCCTCAAGAATAAAAATTTATGAGGTTGGCTATAAAATACTGTTGTTTCATTAATATAGGCTCCAAAAAAGAGACACTCCCTATTTACACAGTGCAGTGGGACTCCTTACAGGATGGCTGCTCAAAAAAGAGAGGAGAAAAACCCGAGAGAGGGGGATTTGTACAAGTAATCAACCAGTTAGTAGACTTCCACATTCCATTGCTCAGATTTCTTCAACTGCCTTTTGTACTCAGTCCAATCAATACCTGAAAAAATTGTGCACATACAGCATTCATTAGAGATATAATTATACATAGAAATCCTCTACCTTGTCTTGTGAAAAGTTGGGGCTCTTTTTTATTTTTACCATCTTCTGCAGCAAGTGAGACCATTATGTCATCAATTCCCTTCTCCATTCCCTTCAACCCACACATGTAGACGTAGGTGTTATCTTTCTTGAGTAACTCCCATAGCTCCTTTGAATATTGATCCATTCGGGTCTGGATGTACATCTTTTCACCTTTCTCATTCGTTTGCTCTCTGCTCACAGCAAAGTCCAGCCTAAAGTTGTCAGGGTACTTCTCCTTCATCTTCTCAAATTCCTGTTACACAACATTTGAGGTTCCCAGTCGACAATCTCAACAGCAAAAAAACTCAGCATTTGGCTCTGGAAAGTTAAGAAGCAAACCATCAGATCAGTCAAGAATTCCTTTTTCTAGCTTACCTCCTTGTACAGCAATGAGCTACCTGTGGGTACACCCAGGAAGAGCCATGCCAAACCATTGAACTACAGAACATGTCAGAAGTTAAGTCACTAATTAATCAGAAGGAAAGTCGATAATTGATAAATGAGGATTTGACGATATCTATATCTAATTGGTTCGGGAATTATTCTTGTCTGCTTCTTGGAGATGCTATTTTTGTTTTAAATCTTTTGATGGGCTAATGCCACAGGTTCTAACAGGTTAGATATCATGATTGTTTTCAATATCAGATTGGTTGCATTATATGGATATAGCTTAATTCTACCTTGTAGTCATCATGCTTCTCAAAGAACATTTTCCACAAAAATGATCGGAAGGGAGCAATTCCAGTTCCAGTTGCAAGCTGCAATGAAGAAGCAAAGTGTGAAAACCTTTTGTTTTGGAGCAGCACCACATGATCCATTCAGTGCCAGATATTTTAATCTAATATTGTTAACAGCTTTGGGTATACAAACCATGATGATTGTGGCATTTGGATCTTTTGGCATAAGCATTTCCTTTCCAACAGGCCCTGTGATTTTAACCTCTGACCCAGGTTTCATGTCACCTGAACATAAGATGAAAATATTTAGCACCGGTAGGGTAAATTAACTCATACATCCTCCAGAAAGCTATTTGTACCTTTTTTCATAACTATTTGAGCTAATTACACTTAACAACTAAAACAGAAGGTTAAATTCTTTTGACTGAGTGGTTCAAAACAGTAGTATATATAGGATGATGCAACATAAAAGTCCTGCATCCTTACACAAGAAATTTGAGCAGACTCCTTTAACAAGTTCTCCATTCTCATTGGTGTAGACCAGCCGTTTCACACATAGGGACACCTGCAAAATTACAATGATTTTTATAGATTCTGGCAGTAGCCCAAAGCCTATTCTAGAATATCTAGCACTTGATTTTACATCTTAAATGTGCAAAACAAAACAAAATCTGAATATGAATCATGATCCTATAGAAGGTATACTCACAGTTTTGGAGTCTCCAAAATCACCAAGGGCACTGCTAGCGATAGAGTATAATCTCAGCTTGTGAGGTTTCCCATTCTTGTCAATGCCATCTGGAATAACCCCAATGGATTGCCCTTCTCTGTAGGGAACCTCTCCTGGGCAAATCCAACAAACCAGTCAGCTAAGAAATTAAGAGTATTTTCAACTTCAGCTAATTAATATCTCAAGAACAGCAAACAGTTTGTTTCTTGATCACCAAAAATAGCATTGGAACGGTGAAAATGAAATCCTAGCGGACAACAGAATACCCCAATGACAATATTCTTATCAAATTCTTGCCTGGTTATTTGTATTTATGCTCATACATTGATTTACATGTATCAAACTTTATATCTGCATAAAACAAAATAAAAAATTCATCCAATATTTTCTCTTATTCATTACACATAGGTTATGTGCAATTGTCTTGAAGAATTTAATTTAGCAGAACTATCTTTTCAAGTTAGAGTATTGATACTGCAGAAGTAGTTTGCATACCCTCAGTGCTGAAGACCATGTGCCAAGTCTCTCCAGGAGCATCATCACCAGTGATCTTAGTGTTTAGAAGGCATCTGCCAGTGTACGGGTTCTTTGGCTTGAACTTGTTCACGACAACACCCTCCTCATTTTTCTTGGATTCCTTTACAACTTTTTTGGCAGGAGCCTCGGTCGTAACCTGGGCTCTGACAGAAACCACTCTCCCTCCACTGGAAACATCTCTGTAGTAAACAGGAACCTGAAAAAACCAAAAGCAACTGATAAAACTTCCAATATATTGAGATAAGATAACATACATATTTTACCATTAGAAGTATGATAGTTTTACCTTCTTGAAGGTGAGTCTTTCTGGAGAGATGATCGAGATTCTAGCAGGAAGAGAGGTGGACTTGGTAGAAGGAAAAGAGACTGCAGCATTTACAGCAGCCATGTTTTTGACAATGAAGGAAGAAGAAGAAAGTACAGTAGAAATTGCTGTTTGATGGTTTTTGTTAGTGAGGAAGTGAGGTGAAGGAAACAAAAGGATGTGATTTTTTTCTCTATTTGATTGGTTTTGGATCATGAATTGGGTGGAGGAGATTTGATGGCCAATGCAGTGGCCTCTGTGAGGATAAGTCCATGTGTAAATGTATGACTCTTACACCACCATAACGAGTTCTTTCTAAGCCACTTAACTTCATTGATTTTTGATTCACCTTGTTATATGGAAACAGTGCTGATGGTTCACTAAAAATAAAAATGCCTATAAGAAATTGATATGGGATTCTTGTTTTCCAACAAAATATTCACAATAATATAATTAATTGATTAATGTATATTGCACATGTTTCTCCATGGGAATTTAGAGTGACAATTACACAACTTGATTCAAAGCGATGAATCTCAAAGGATTGAAAGTTGGGTACAAAACAAATTTGGGCTCCCTTATCTCAGTCCACCAAGGCAATTCATGGGCAAGCTGTTAGCCCCATCTAAGAAGTCCAGTTTGTTGATTAGAATCACAGGTCATGGCCCAAGCAATCAGTCCAATTGGCCTATTCAAAGCCCACTGCTCTTCGTGCAATGGCTAATTCCCTGAAAGACAGGTATCTACCAGAATCCTAGCTTTTGACCTCTATGAGTTAATTTTTCATGTTTCACGGATTAGAAGTTGGTATTTCGACCTCTCTTTAGCGTGACTTCAGGTTTCGGAAAAAGAAAAGCAAAAAACTATTGCAGAAGATAGAAGCAAACAAGCACTAATTATCACCTTTACTGCAGGATACTTGTGTGATTTGAGAAAAGATGCATCTTAATTTTATCCAAGATAACTTTCAGATGGAAACACTGAATTAATGCAAATGATGTGAGTTAGGTGGTAGATGTGGAAATGAGGGGGGCTTGCTGACCTGTTTTAGAGGGAAGCTGCACCATGAATCATTAACAGTTGACTAGTAGATTTGAAAAAAAGAGTAAATTTGATATCAGTTACAACCTTCGATTATCACTCAAACTAAGAATAGCCCACATCTGTTTTTTAAGTAGGGCAAGCTTTAACTAGAAATAGTGTTGCCAGCTGGTGAATTGACCTTAGCCCTTACTAATGATGAATTTCATGTCTTTTCTGTGTGCAGTTTCTCTGGTGACTGAACCCAAAGTTATGGGGTAACATGCCCAATTACCTGATGGCAAAGATTGTCAAAAAGAAGAAAGAAAGAAAGAAAGAAAGAGTGATGGAAAAGAGAGATAGTAGTAAGCAATTCACGTTTTCTGAAATATGGTGAAATTTCATCGTGACCACCTGGCATTCTGAAAGGTGTTATCATTTTGACATCTGCCCATGACATAATACAGCCCTGACGCAGAAGGATTGCAGGGCTTGGGATTTGATTCTTTGCTTGCAACAAAAATGGGGTACCACACAAGAAGATAATAGTAGTAATTCTAGAGATTATTAGGTAAGTCATACTAGACCTGTTCATTCGAGTTGTCGTGTTATAATCGCAAGATATTTAGATGAGGCATCAACAGTTAGAGCTCAATAATTGTATTTGCAAAGGACATTAGCATGTGAATCTTAAATTCGAAAGTGATGTGTGTTTCATGTGAATCTCTGGCTTAGCACCTCAACTTTTTTTTCCAAACTCAAAGTGTCTCTTTTAAAAAAGATGAATTCGATCCCCAGTTACCAAAAACTTTAAAAAGAAAGAATGTCATCTCAAAGGAGACAACACTGTAAGGCAGACTGCAAATGGGGACAAAGAATCGTGCAATCCACTTTCTGCCTGACATGCCACCACTTCCGGGAAAATGTTTCAGCACAGAAGGGCAGACTCGCCATCTGCAAAACATTTTGCATACACGAAGATGACAGATAGAGCAAAACAAATCAAATAACCATGAGTTTCAAGATTTGTTGACCATCCTTTAAGCTTGGGTAAATATCTGCTTTTGGCTCTCTATTGTTCATGAATATCAACAGATCAACTGTGGGATTCTTCCCAACTTTCCTTCATGGCAACCTCAAATTGACTAGATAGTATTTTGGGAAGGCATAAATCCAGTCTTCTTTTGTGGGTGGATTAGGCCAAGTATGGATCCTTCCCCACTTGGGAATTTTTTAATTTATATTTTGGAACAGGGCAAGTTTGACCAAGGCTTTGTGAGGCTGCTTTCAACCTATTGATCAGTGATGAACCTATTAATGAACAGTTTAACTTGCGATTATTATTTTATTAAAATTTTAATATTTTTGTTGTTTAAATGGAAGAGAGAATGGAAGGTCTGTTTTTGAGCGATTGTCTTCCGCTCTTAGAGAGCGTAACCGGATTGGCAACATCGCGGACCTGGATTGAGTATTTTTGAATAAAATAGGAACAGAGGGAGCAAAGAAATGGACGTTTCTCATGTGAGCACATGTTACTCATTCTTAATTTTTTTTCTCGGAGCCACTTGTTAAAAAGGTAGTTAGATGCAGTCAGCCCTAGGAAAATACATGGCAGAATCAAATTCCTGCGGGTAGCAGGGTAGGTTTATTGGACGTTTGACGACGGAATCAGCTGACAGAAAGAACAACAAAAGGCAGCAGTTCAGACCAGTCGGTTTGAAAGAGTCCAAGTCTCTGAGGTTTGAGGTTGAATGGTTCTTTCATGGTGGCTAAAAAAATCTCAGGTCAACAGTAGCTTGACAATTAGCAGTTCACCTTCAAATCAATGACAAGTCCCCCCTTTTTTCTTCTTCCAGATAAGAAGCAATCTTTCAAGACAACTTTTCCCTACCTTATCTCATTTTCGAGCTGTTCCAACCAAGGTTGTCACCAGCCTATCAATCAGTATCAATAATGCAAACAGTATCCTTTTTGGAAAAATATAAATAAATTTAATTTTATAGGCCAACAAGCAATTGTGATTCCCAAGGGCAGAATTTCCAAAATGAACAAAAAAAATGTGGAATACATGATATGACCCGACAAATATTCATGAACTCATCATGGAAACTCCTTTTCTGGCCTTACAACCAGCGATGCAACATTGGTGTGGACACAGAAAAGAAGCAGGCAGCAAACTCTGCAAAATGACTGAAAATACTTATGATCATATATGGAAGACCTCTAACTGTATGTACACTCACAATAGAATGATGAATTTGGAAGCAAAATGATGGGAAATTGTTTTTTCAATAAAGAGATTACATTTGGAGAGGCGATGGAATCAGTGAAATCCCCTTGAACCTCTAGACTGATACAGCTCCAATCTACTTTTGGCCTCTTGCAGAAGTGTGTCTATTGTCTCATCCTGGGTCATGTAGGATTGCTTGGATGCCCATTCAAGCACTGTAAGCACCTCAGCTTGGGCAAGTTCTTCGCTATCCGGTACATGGAGGGCAATGTAGCATAGGAGAACTAGTGCTGAGAGTTGAACAATTTGTTCCCCAAAATAAACCAGCTGAATCAAATGTTTTGCACCTCCTGCACTAATGATTGCCTTAGAATGATCAAGGTGTAGATAGTTTTCTGTGCAAGCAAAATTGGTAAGTGCAACTGCAGCCTCCTTAGAAACATCAGCTTCCCTCTCGTCAAGAAGTTTAACCAATGGGGCAATCACCCTTGTTTCCGTCGCTCTGAACGTCCTTGCCAAATTACCGATAGCCTTGATACAAGGGATCAGGAGCTCCGAATCAGCTTTCTCAATGATCTTCAACAGCTGATCGACAACAAGCTTGCAAGCATGCGAATTCGGCTTAAATGCAGACCTTCTCAAATCAGTATCCCGCTCTGCCACAGCTGTAATCTCCATCAATGCCATGGCCGAGTTAAACTGCACGTCATCGGTTCCTTTTTCTAACAAAACCGCGAAACACAACAACGCTCTAGACTCAGTAATACTCCGACAAATAGGCGCATTCCCCTTTGCAAGATGCCATAAAGCTCTAGCTGCCATTGCCTTCATGTAAGCCTTGGTAGCAGGATCTTCCAATTCCCTTCCCTTGATATTCGCCCCGGAAATCGAAACATTCTGCTGATGTTGATAATAAACTTGATGGATTTGCTTGACGTTGCCCTGACTGTTACTCCTAACATGATTATTACTCGGCTTTTGTGGCTGCTTCGCCCCTCCTTTCATCGCCATGGTACTAATAACCACATTGTGCATCTGATTCGGAGTTTGGTTCCCCATCGGATGCGAAATCTGAGTCTGATGTTCTTCATCAACAACATTTCTCACATTCGAATGATTGCTACTCGCCATGACAACCGCGTGGATCGATGTTGCCTTGTTACTAGCAATTGCATATTTGCTGTGCTCTTGAATCGTTTCAAACGCCAAATGGCTAACGAGTTGTCGGATTATGTTATGCTGGGCAAATAAATCTTGGCATTTTGGATAATTAGCTGCCAGCTCGGATACCGCCCACGCCGTGACAGCTTGAACCTTCATCGGACCTTCTTTCAGGATTTTCGCGAACACCGTGCAAACGCCGGCGTGGATCATCTGCTCGACGCTTTCCGGGTCCCGTCCCAGAAGACCAATAGCTCTGGCAGCGTTTTCTTGACCTTCTATTTTCCCTTCTTTGATTAACTTCAATAGCGGCCCAACCCCTCCTTCTTCTATAATTAGTTTCCCGTACCGATCATTATCTCTGGCTAGCGAAACAAGCGAAGCCGCCGCGTCGGACCGATCGTCGGGTGAACCAGTGAAAAGAATCGCGATGTGCTCCCAAATTAGGCATAGAATCGGCTCGTTTGCAGCGATTGGAGGGAGGCCTAAGTATTCATCGTCGCGATCGTCAGCAGAAGCTGATACACGGAGAAGCCAGGAGACATCGCCAATTGAGTTCTCGAGCTGAGCAGACATTTTGCGGAACGCGGCAGCTGGGATGATCGTGAACACGCGCTTCATAAGGCCGTTGGCGCGGCATTTGAGGACCAAGTTAAGGGCTCTTTCGAGGACTTGCTCGGTGTCGTCGATTATGCGGCGCGTGGGACGTTCGTAGAGGTCGGAACTCGCTCGCGCGGCTTGTCGGAGTAAGCCAGCGAGTTTCTCCGTCTTGGATTTAAGCTCCGCACACTCTTGCTTAAACGAACTTGCTTCATCCGCCGCTTTCGTCACCTGGTCCGCTAACTGAATCGGCTTCACCAAGATTTGCTTCACTATATCCGCCATCACAACCCAAAACAGAAAACCTTGATCAGATCAAAAAAAGCAATGAAACTGAAGAGAAAGCGCTGATCTTTGATGGGTCTTGGTGGGTGTTTCTTGTCTCGTAAAAGGCTTGATGAGCGGAGGAGATGGAGAGAGGAAGTGGGGTAGTTGAAGGTGTTTGATTAGGGGGAATTGTTTGCGGAGTTAATTGCTGCTGCTGCTTCTTTACGGTGCTGCGGGGATGTTGGGTTGGGTGTCTTTTGTTTCGGGCTTTGTTGCAGGGTGTGGACGCGTGAAGAAGGTTGATGAAAGAAGAGAAGAGACTTTCATGGTGGACGAGTTTTGCAAGGTCAAACGCGTTTTCATAGTCTTCTTTATAGCACTCTTTGCTGCTCCTGCTCTTGTTACTTTGTTGTTGATTCCTGAAAATAAATTAAATAAACATATAAATAAAGTTTTTCCTAAGCAAAGGAGATGGGACAAAGTTGAAGTTTGAACAGAGAAAATCCGCTGTCACTTTTATGTTTTTTATTTTGATTTCAATTTCATCATCGATTTAAAAGTACCCACTTACCCATGAATAAATATTAAAAGAATCCCAACTTAGATTTTTCAATTAAAAATTTGAAAAAGCTCATCAAATATTTTAAAAACTTTAAATAAACTTTTTTCTATTTTATTCAATTAAATCTTTATATTTTTATTATAAGTTAATAAATTCTTATCACTGATTATTGATTAATTGTTGTTAATCAAAAATTATTTATTATTTTATATCACGTCGTATTAATGTAACATATTGATTTATTATTATAACAGATAAAATACTCACATTTTTTAGTTTTAATTGAAATTCTAAACAAGTTCAATAATTCTTGAAATGGGCACTCTTTTTAAAAATATATTTTTCGCTGAATACATAAATCTAGCCGTTAACCAATTGTTAGTATTTTTAAGACTTAGCAATTCGTGTTAACGTGTCGTAAACGTGTCAGACACGATTAGACACGAAACACGTTAAGACTAAACACTAACACGATACGTTTAACATTCGTATCTTAAATTTGAAATACGTACACTTACACGTTTAATACACGTATAACACGACACGATACGATTAACACGTTTATTAAACGTGTTAATATATGACACGACACGATTAATAACACGTTTAACACGATTAAAAAAATATTTATAATTAAATATAATTTTATTATTTAAATTTAAAATCTATAATTATAAAAATAATTATAATAAAACAAAAATAATAATAACATCAAATAATCACTAAAAGTTAAAAATTAGAATTAAGCATGTATAATTACATTATACCCTATATAAAATTAAAAAAACTTATTAAAATAATTATTTAAAATTATTTATATAAGGTTAAAATAGTTTTTAACTATTAATTTTTAATAGGTTAATAAATGTGTCACGTATATACGTTTAAACACGATAACACGATTAAACATGATAACACGATTAAGTAAACGTGTTTAAACGTATTTTAAACGTGTTTGTTATGTCATACACGTTAAGACACGAAAATTTTCGTATCTTAACGTGTTTGACATGATTAGACACGAAACACGTTAATACTAAACCCAAAACCTGTTTAATTCATGTCTTCTTATGTCGTGTTAACGTGTCGTATTCAAAATTGTTAAGTCTAATATTTTTGTTAGTTTGATGACGTGATAATATTAAAAAGATAATTTTACTTTTTATTAATTTAAAAATTACTATAATTTTTTTTTTTTACAAAAAAAAAAAATCAGTGCTCCTGGGAGAGGGGACCACCTCCATTAATTTTTTTTTTTCAAAAAAAATTATATAATAATAATTCTTAAAATTAACAAAGAAGAAAGGACATTTTAGTTTTTTTTCATATTTTCTGTTAACGGTGTTTACACTTTTGAGATGAATTGTCCATTTCTAATATTAAGTGAAATTATGTCTACAAGTTAAGGGTGGGGATATTTTTATCTTATTATAAATAATGACATGACATGTTGATATGATATAATAATAGAAATATAAAAATTTAATTAAATAATGTAATATAAGAATAAGAATTTATTTGAATTTTTTTAAATATTATGTTTTAAATATATACATAATTATTATTGAGTTAAATATTTATGTTTTAAGTTTGAAATTAGAACTTCAATTTTTGATTTTAACAAAATACAAATTAACCAATAGGAAAACACTAGATTCACAGTTACCTCACACGTTCTCGATAATTTTTCAAGTGAGTCAGCACAATAATTAACTTCTCTGAAAATATTTTTAAAATATAGAAAAAGAAAATACATTCAATATATTAAAGTGGAGAAAATGAGATTGTAAGGTTAAAGGCTTAAAAAGATGACAACAATGTCATTTTTCCCATTGTTACAACATGGCACATGATATTTTAATGAACTATTAATTACATAAAAAATCTAACCCAGACTTGCTTTGGGTTTTTAAAGTAAAAGTTGTTGTTGCACTCAATCACATGCATATTGCCCAATCCCTAATCACTTTGATAGAACACCTAAACCCCAAAGATAATTAGTTGAACTAAAGAGAACAGGAAAGGATAAAATTGGGTTTGTACATCATTTCATGCCAATCAATGGTTTTGGAAGCTTTTGCATTTATATTTTATGGATATCCCCATTTCTCCGAATCTTCTTTCAAACTTTTACTTTTCTAGATTGATGCCCTAATCTTTCAAACTCTTTAATCCTAAATCATCAAGCTCATTCCAATTCTATATATGAAACAAAAGCCTTCTCCCATATAATTAGTGGAGTGGATGGACCTTTTGATTTGGATATGAGATTACTTTCATTGATTGTACTGAAGAATGGAGCAAAAGGACGAAAAAGATGAGAAAAAAAATATAACCTCAGTGACTAATTAGGGTTTTTAGAGTCTGGTTTTAGGTATTCCTTTATAGTTTATAGGTGTAATTGTTTTTCATCATATAATTGCACTAAAAAAGCCAAAATCGTTTTCAGTACTTGATGATATATGCTTTTCACAATTTAATTCTTTAAGTAATGAACAAAGAAAATGTAATTTCAGCATTTTGATTCTTAATATTATATGTTTTCCATTAACCAACTCTAATTAAATTAACAGTAACCAAAGTTAGTTTTTGAACTTTTATTTTAGATTAAATAAATCTTTATAATTAATAATTGATTAATTTATTAATTAAAATGTTATTTGTCATTTATGTCACATATAACTTGACGTAAAAAGCGTGAAATTATAACGTGATTGTATCATTATGTCACATTAGCATCACATGAAATAAATTAATAAATAAGTTTTAACTAACGTGATATTATACTCAGAATTTTATTTTTTAAAAAAAATCAAAGAAGAGAAGTATGTTTACTATTCTTCCCGAAGCGAGTACTAAATTTGATAATTAATAGGTGCAATTTCCGAAAATATTTTTTGAGAGATGAATTCATTTATTTTGTAAGAAGACAAATAAATATTACATAAATGTTGAGGAGGATTGAGACCAATAAATTCGTTTTTATTGTAGTGGTCTGCATGTTTTCTGCCTAACATGCTTTCCATCTATTCCATTTACATGGTTGAGGAATATTTTTCTTCATTTTATTTTATTTTTTATTAATTTTAAAGAAATATAATTTGTTTTTCATATAATTGGATTGGTATTTTTCAAACCAGTTGAATGAAAAAAATTCCTTGTTAATATAGGACAACGCACATGCACATATGTAAATCATGTAAACAAATTTTTGGAATATGTATATACTTTTTCTTTGAAGATTTCGATTAAATTTTATAATTAATATATATATATATATATATATATATATTATTTTAGAAGATTTCTTTCGATTTTATTAAACCGTGTTGAAAATTGTTGTGAGGTGTCAAGCTTAGGGAAACTAATTAAAAATTTTTAGAAGAGTTCAAAGAGAAATTAATATTTTAATTAGGCTATGATCTCAATAAGAGAATTTTATAATTTGGGTTTTCAAAATTCGTTGAGTTTAATAATTTAACAAAGAGTTTCCGAATAAAAAAAAATATATTTTTTGTGTCTTTGCCAAACAAAATTATTAGGTTTTCTTCAAACGTTAGCCAAATTATTGCCATTGATTCCCAGACAGAGAGGGCTTACATGGCCATTTTTTCCTAAAAAATAATCATTTCATTTTCCCTAATAAAAGGCAATAAAAAGCACTTCCTTTTAGGTCATGTTCAGGAAATACCAATGCTTGTTCACCCTTTATATATATATATAAACATATATATACTTTATATATATATATATATATAGCGTATATATATATATCTAATTTAGGAGGAAATTAATATCAAAATTTGATTGATATTTATTTATTTATGTATTTTGATTTGGAAGAGAGGCAAAGAAGGGTTACTTAATTACCAACAAGAACACCTTTTTGTTTGCAGCATGCAGGGCAATATTAAAATCATATGCTTATTGGCATGCAGGACTCTTCCAATGAGTTTATTCATAAGCTTCTTCTTCATCAAGAAGATAGCTTGACAAAGCATTCGATCAACAGAAACAGCAGAGCTCCATCCTTTTATTTCTTGAACCCAAGGCTGTGGAAAGTGGAAAACTTGTTATAGAATTCGGGCTTCTTCCTTTCTGAAACCAACATAAAGATGGTCAAGTTTACGCTTGTTGGAGTTTCTTAAAGAAGCTGCTTATATATACATATATGTTAGCTTTACACTTCTTCAAAGCTCAGAGCGTTTTCCAAGATCAAGCGCCCTTGAAGGTGACTGATAACGTTTCTGAAATGATACCAAATGACCAGGAAATGATTCAAATTTTGTGCAGTTGATCAAGAAAATAATTCAATGATAGCTATCTTATCTCTAAGAAAGAAGTATGGAGTTGAAATTAACATGACCCAGAGATTTTTTTTTTAATTTTGAAGAAGAAGAAGAAAAAAAGCTATAAATTGGAGTAAGAAGGGTATGTATCGCACGTGTAGTTGAAAGAGTACTGGTGGGCAAAAGTAGAAAAGTTAATTTCGTTGCACAGTCGATATTGACAATTGAGCTATGATATGTTAAAGCTACGCTAATTCTTCAAGCTTGTAACGACTTTGATTTTTGTTTTGCCCACAAGTTTTCTTCTACTTAATTCCTCCTCTCTCTTCTATTTTACCCATCACAGGATTTGATGTTTTTCTTGATCTCAAAGCTGAATTGTATCATCTGATGCTACTCCCATGCCGGTCTCGTACTGAAGTTTTCTTTTTCTCTGGGTAACTGTCACATATTCCCGACATCAAGGAACAGAAAAAGCCGTAACTGTGGTAAGAATATACATCGTTACTGACAAATCAGAGTTGCTACATCAGGCTGGAGATCCACACAAGCAATTCCTTGAGGACCCCATATCCTCTCTTAAATCGTGAAAGTGCCTTTTCCTGATAGAAACAATGATGCTTATCCCCCCGAGTACAAACGACCAAGGATGGTTCCTACCTAGTGGTAGCCTGTCAGAGGTCTGAATCTGATTTAAGCATCAAATCTACCACTCTAATCTATATTCCCCTAAAGAAAAGACCATAAAATTTGAAGATTTTTATCATGTTTATATTTACATCTTGAAGAAATTCTGATGGTATAGCCTTTTTTTTGTCTGTTATGTAAATGGATCATTACCCTTAACAAGGCAAAACAAAGAAAGAGAAGTAAAGAAAGTGAAAAAGTGATCATATCACTAACTTTCTTCTTGGTTATGAACGAGAGAGAGAGAGAGAGAGAGAAATGAGCCAAATACATCCAAATCCCATCATTTGGAAATGCTTGATTTTGGTCCAGTTAAAGTCTCTTTAGCTTAAAGAGTATCTTTTAATCGAGAAAAGGCAGCCCCCAGGAAGGAAAGAAAAAGCGAAAACAATGGCGAAACTGCGACTCGAAACTTTTTGCATCTGTTTACATATAGTTTCAAAAGCTGACATGAAAAGAGAATATTGGGAAATTGATGAACTTAGGGTTCCTTTTTGCAAGGGATTTCGGATGGGATAATGATGCAGATTTGGTTCTGGTATCTACAATTGTCAGTCACCAGTAGAATCCAGGGGAATCAATGTGCCGACATCAACTAAAACAAGAGGAGCAAAGACAAGATCCATAGCATTTGGCTACATCAGGCAGCTCTCTCCTTTGTCTCAACAAAATTGGAACTGATCATTCAGGAGTATCTCTCCAATTTTCTTCAACCAATCGAAAGCCTTGTGCAATGTGTAATAATATGTAGGAAAAAGGAAGGAAAGCAAGAAAAGAAAAATGGCTGAGAGCAGAAGGAAACTGGTGAGGGAAATCTGACAAATTAAAATGCCAAACATTAACTCTCTCCCACAGCCCACAGTCCTTGTTCAATAATCCAACCATCCTCTTTCCTTCACATATTTTTTTGTTGCACTCCTATCAAATACAGGCAGTATAGTATATTGGAGGTGTGAGTGATGCAAGTTTGCACATGTTTGGCAGCTTGTTAAGCGTACGTCTTTCCTGGAAGCAACCCCAGACATGGAATTTGAAGTACTTGCTGAAAACGTCGCAATCCAAACAAGAACCTGATTTATAGCTGGCGAACCTTTTACTCCATTAATTGATGAGCAAATAACAGTGCAATATGGACAATACTACAAGAAAAAGAGATACTGCATATTTTCTTGCACTTTGTAAAATTTATCAAAAATTAAATAAATAATCTTACAAAAAAATATTACGACGTCTTATTTTTTTGAAGTCTCAAATAATTTGATTAGAAGATAAAAATTAAATACTCTTAATTTTTTTTAATTTAATTTAATTTTGAAATGAGCAGAATAATTAGCATAGTTTAGCATCAGTGTATCATATTATCACGTCATTATCATGTGTGAAACACATGTATGCATAAAAGCGAGTTGAATAAACCTTTTCTTCACCAGAGCTTTACCCTCTAAAACAAGTTAGATAAATTTCTTGAAGGTTCATTAACAAGACAACTTGAATAAGCTGCATTGCCTACATACACGAAGCCCTGGGGTCTAGGAGATTTGTCCCATCCCCCAAGCTGCCAAGCATCCTTTATTGAAACACTGCATATCTTTTGCAGGCATGAAGGTTACAGCCTAACTACAGACCTTTTCAGTAAATTTTTTTGCTGTTTCCATGAAGCTGCCTTGTCCTTGCGTGCTAATTGTCTTGGGTCAATCCTATGGTCCTAAAAACACCAATGAAGAAGCAATCAAACAAGTTATAAGGATTTATATGTACACGCAACAAGATAACATCAGTTTTTTTGCTCATCATGGAAACTGGGTATATGTCAAATACTCAAAATGGTTTGTAGGCATAGCCCCCCTTAATTTCCATTTTTTTTCAGAATGGACCACAAAAATAAAGGGTAGAACTCTCTAGTTTCTGTGTTTTATCTCCTAAAACAAAACAACTCTCAGAGGTTGGAAGGTCTCTTCTTGTTGTATCTGAAACTATACTTGGGAGATTTGTGGTGTCAGTGAGATGTCCAGCCATCTGTATTCCAACCACTCAAAGTTCCACATAGGTGGACTTAATAAAATCATTTTGGATGAATAAAATTCTCAATTATCTAAAGCAAAACAGAAAAAAAAATCAAAGAAAATTGCTTAAAACAAGCTAAAATATATGGTAATAAAGAGCCAAAAGCTATGGTTTTGCCTCTTAGATCTCATTGTCTTTCAAGCTATGTTTGCCATTCTTATGAACTGAAACATGCAAAACATCCATCTTGAGAAACTTTCAAAATAAACATGAGAGTTTCAAATGACATTCTGTCAATCTTTTGGCAGATTTAAACAAGTAGGAGTCACCTTTTCTCCCATTGTAAAGAAAGTAGTACTAAACTTGGCTGCATAATCACTAGTAGGACCAAGGTTTGTAAGTCCAATAAAGTATAAAGAATGCACATGCACCCATATGATCAAAGTGTTACTTATCTGTCATTTTCCATCTCGAGCAGTGAAGGGTTGGTTACTTTACAAATTTTCTTTGTTCACACCATCTGATCTTCACTCATTAACTAGCTAGCTAGGTACTCGTGTTTTTCATGGATTTAAGCCCTGGCCGGTACTCTCCTTTTCACCATTTCATTTTAAGTAATTGAAGCACAAAGAAGCTGTCCGCCACTCCTGGAAGAGTACACCAATTCCATAATGCAAATGTGTGGATCATGAGAAATTGACCTCTATTATATTTCAGGGAAAAAAGAGGGAGAGAGAGAGAGAGAGAGAGAGAGAAATAACTAACGAGAGTACTTTTTTTTCCCAGCCAATTTCAACATTGTGCTAACAGAGATGCAGCTGATTTCCAATACTTTCATGCATGTTAAATTTGCTAATAGAAACATACACTGGGGACAAACATTTCCTTACATGTCTACTGTGTCGGTTCTCTGTTTCAACCTTTTCGCCCTGTGACCTGTGGAAGTGCGAAATCCATCTCGCCCGATGACAGCCAGTAGGCAGGACAAAAGAAATGAATTGGATGCATTAAAATTAGAAACATTTTCCAGTTAAAGTAGACACTTTCTTTTCTTTTCGACTATTCCCTCTTACTCTATTCACACCATGCAATTGTGTGCATGGAATCGTGGATACATAAAGGGACAGATCACGTCAGAGATATAGGCTATCTTTGCTTCTGATTCCTTTGGCAAGATACATATTACTCATTAGGGGCCCATACTCCAAGCTTTTCTGCTAACAGCCAAGCCCACAACTGCAATTGTTTTTTGGAGGTTTCCAGGGTAATACATATATGCATTTCTTTCCTGGAAGTTTTAAAATCCATGCTAGAGCTTGAAATTGACAAACGAAAGGGACATGCACTTAGTTGAATCTGAACCGCTTTCAGGTCTTTATAGGTGCTGGAATTTTCTTGACCCAGTTGCATCAGGTGGAAGCTCAGAATCTGAGGGTAAAACTACATGGACAAGAGAAATAAAAAAGGAACAGAAGGTTAAGAAATTTGCATGTGTAAAATGAGGATTTAGACCCATGCCACCGACAGCAAGATGTGTGATAGAGTATGATTCTTGAGACTAAAGAGAGTTAATTAAGTACGGATTCTGATGCTGGGGTTTTGATTTCTTATTAGAACATGAATGTGACCGACGACATGGAAATGGAATCAGCATCAAGGTGACAATTCCATATTGCTTTCTTCTTCGATGAATCTATACACCTATATGGTCATCTCTCTGACATGAAAAATAACCTGGCTATTCTACATCCTGGAAGGATTCATCCTTCTCTGCTCTTCTTTCTCTTTACCTGACCGTTTTCTTTTTCATATTGACCTACTGACATGGACATTGATTTTACTTTTGTAGGGCCAAAAAAGAAAGATTCCTTACTGTTTTCAGCATCCTAAATATTCCTTGATAAGTGCATGTGGATTTTTAGCCAGAAATCAAGAGACCCTCCGATTTATCTCACAAAAATCCCACAAAGACCACAGAAATTTACTTAGTAACCAACGGGTATCCTGTATTGATTAATGTCAGGTTTGACAAGATCATGGGCGAAATCGTTCGCTGTTTCAGGAATGTGTTCGATTTTCCAGCTTTCTCGATATGCAATGCAAAATTCTTTAATCTCCATGGAGTAGGAAAAAGGATTCAAGATCCATTTTAACACGTTTGAAGATTTACTTTTAAGATAAAACTTATTGTCAGTATGATACTCTACTTTCAAGTTTCAAAAAGGAAAATCAAAATTCCGAAGCCCTCCCTCCCTTAATTAATTAGTAAAAGAAAAAAGGGGATGCTGAAAAATGAGGGAAGTGACTTGCATTTACGACTTGCCGATCCGCAAATGTCATCTGATTCCATTGCAGCAGCTAGCCAGGTCCCTAAGCAAGTAAGCAATGACATGGCGTTTCGATATGTCACCATTGTTGGGCTAAACACCTGTGGGTCATGGCTCCTGATTAACTAAAGGCCGACTCTGCTTTAAATACTTGGGCCAGCTCCCATCTGACTGTCCAATGATTCCTGGGATGGTGTTTCCTGACAGCCACATGTATCATGTTGCTCGTATTAACGAGGAGTTAAGGGCACACTACAATAATTGTACTCTTCAAAATTGAGGGAAAAGGAAAGAACACGAAAATTCATCGGAGAAAGATTATCACAACTGGCCCCTTACCCTTTACCTAGCTTAATCAAAGTGGAATTCGATTTCAAGCTTTACGGATTCCAACTTCTAAGCGAGATGTATAATCTCCAAGGACCATGGCTGCCATTTATGCCTAGTTCTCAGCTAAAGGTGCAAAGACCCACCTCAGCTCAGTAAAACTCAAATTCCATTCATAAACCATACTTTTTCATGCACCTTTGCCATGATGGGTTGCATTTAAGAATGAGTTTATGGAAGCAGAGTCAAAACCCACAAATCAGATCCCATCTGCTTAGATTTTAAAGCCTCCATGCTTGTTTTATATTTTGTTCAAACTCCAGTCTTTGAGTTCCAACTTCCAACTATAGAAAGAACTGAAAACAGAGTACGAATCCTTTTTGGGAAGCAGCCATTCACTTGCTTGCGCTACTATGCAATAATGGATACTGATGCAGCAATAATGCAGCAGCCAAGTCCCTAGGCCAGCACATCAATGTTTTCGACAGGGCTTTGCGATGTACCACCATCCTTGGTCCAAAGCTAGCTGTGGGTCATTCTTCTTTGAACTTAAGCTCCACGGTTGATTTCTGGCATGGCATCCTCTACATCTATCCGATGCTACTGCTCAGAACACCATGGAGCAAGGATTTTAACGGCTTTCCATTTAGGTACACTTCTCAGTTGAAGAAGAAAGCTCCCCTGGCCCAATCATTAGGCCCATTATTCATAGCTTAATTATTCTCACAACCCCATGTTCTAGAAGCTAGAATCTAGAATGTAGATTCTTGGGAGGAAGCTGTCTCTTTCTCTCCTGCCGCCCAGCTTGAATCGGAGTACAAACAAACAATTGTTTATAGATCATGTGCGCACTCACTTTTAATTAGTTATTATCAAATCTAATTAATTAAGATGATAGCACAAAGCACTTTCATGCCTGCCATGAACTCGAAAAGTGAGGGTTTGTTTACGCAATATGGGTGTTTATAATTTAATTTTGATATTAAGACTTCAGGATTTTTATATATATATAAAGATTATAAACTTTTTAATAAGAATTAATAGGTCCATCTCAATCTGCACAATTCATATGGAAAAATCATCTCCTTTTTTTTATTAAAAAATCTTAAAAAAATTTTCCGCAAGTTGAACCTAAAGTTTATCCATTTCGTAGATTACAAAATCTGAATTAAACAAAATAAATGGAGGGTAAAACACTAATTAATTAATACGAAAAATCGAATTATAAATTCAATAAACTATATCAAATAATTGCTCAATGGATAGTAATATTCTGTATTTAAATTATATTAAATTTTAAATCAATTCCACTATCAAATCAAGACAGTAATCTATCTAATTTAATATATGTTTATTCTTAATACTCATGTGATACTGAAATGATGTTGATGTAAATGGTAAAAATGTCATGTACATATATGTGTCATCATACTACATCAACATGCTATGTTATTATCTATTATGATATGTTAACATGTTATATCGACACTATGTGATATAGAATAATAAGTGACATTTTGACTGAAGACGATGAATCAAGTAATTTGACTCAAAATAAAAATATAAGTACTTAATTAAACGTAATAAAAAATAAAAATTTATTTAAATTTTTATAAATAATTTAAAGTTTTTTTTAGATATCATACCTTATTTAATAACTCTATCATTTTCAACTACAAAAAAGAAATAAATAATATATTTAAAGTATATCTATGAATCGGTATCTAACAACTCTAAGAAAAATAATAATAAAAACAATTTATGATTGTCAGAGACAAACCAATAATTGAGCAAGACATATTTGTATATGAACAATAAAAGAATAATAATTATATGATTAATTAGTATAAAAATGTTGGTTAACATTTTTCGATTAAAGTCTATGATGATTAATTAAATTTATACTTAATATAAGAGTATATGTTATCTTAAAACGTCTAGAAGGTATTGATGAATAGTCACTGTCCTTTGTAGGAAGAATATTCCACGAAGGAATAGCAATTCGTCTCCCATCACAATCAAGGGTTTCGGTCCACAACCATTACCTTTGATCATGAAAGCTTTCATGGAAGGATTAGGATGGTGGCCTCCACGTAACATGGACATTAATTAGAGAGAATTGGGTTAAGTCAAATTTTAGGCACCAAAAGTTTTTGGTTCAATCATTTAATGATCTTATAATCAAGGTTGCGATATAATTGTTAATTAGTATAATATTTAAAAAATATTTAAATTATTTTAAAAAGTTTTTATTTTTTTGTTACATTTAATCAAGTATTTATACTTTTGTTTCGAATCAAATAAGTTCTTATAACATGTGATATTTACGTGACATGATAATATGACATAATTGATTATGACGTAATATATTGATATATTATAATTAATAATAATATGATATGTTAATGTAAATGATGACATGATCATGTAATATTTTTCATCATTCAAGTCAACTCCACGTTAGTGACCTATAAGTATTAAATGACAAATAATATTTTGATTAATAATAATTAATTTATTATTAATTATTATGGCTTATTTGACTTAAAATAAAAATATAAGAACTTGTTTGAGCACAACAAAAGAATAAAAAATTATTTGAATTTTCATGAATATTTTAAGAGTTTTTTCGAGTATTATCTTTTAGTAATTATCAAAAAAAAAAAACCTACTAACAAATAATTTGTAATTAAAGATTGTACGCATGCAAACCTACATATATATTTAAAGAAACAAAACAAAAAAAAAATTACCCAAACATTAAATAAAAGAATAATCAAGATGATGAAGAATCTAATCATATAATTAAGTGATAAGTCAAATGGTAGCAATGCTTCTAGATGAGTTGGGGGCAGCAACTCAGCCAAGAACTTATACCACCAAAATTTAATTTATATTTATACAAAATGTAAAATTTAACCACCAATTGAAAAATCAATATATATTTTAAATAGCAAAACCACTTAAAAACTTTCTTAATTTTTCTGGTTGAGGAAGCAGTCGTGGTGGACAGTTGGATTAAGTTTTCTATCAAACAGGTAGCCTTTTACATCTTAATTATATGAAAATGATTTAAGCTTTTTTTTTTTTTGGAAAGCAATATCACATTACTAGAAAATTGGTCGCATGAGGATTACGATGGATTTGTCACCTTTCATTTTTATTAAGTTATTTAGTTTTATTGAGAAATAATTCCCTCCTTTGTAACAGGTATAGAGTCAGTTAACTGTTCAAAGCGATGTAGGAAGTGTTCCCTGTGGACTGAAGATACTGCTTCTGCAAGGCATGAAGGGTAAAAATTTCAACCTACGAACTATTTGAATCATGGGAATTAGGTATTGAGAAACTTGGGATGACAAAATCTTTACTCATTTAATGTCATTCATACAAAAAGGGTGAGGTTTACGAACTTCAATTGGCCAGCTTCAAGCACCGTCGGCAAAAGAAACCAACCCATTGCCCAAAATTTCAACAATCTTGACCCTTTCAAAATTTGTGTGAGAATTGAGATCAACATGATTATCTCCCTTTGATCAGATTGTAATTCCAGGGTTTGGAGGCAGTCCTTCCAGGCTAGCGTGACAGCAAGTTGTCACGATCACAAAACAAGCATGGATGGACTTTTGTCTGTCTTGCTTTAATCTGACAAAAGGCGAACTTTGTATAGGATTTTCCTTCTGTTTACTTGGAGCAGCGGACTCTGTCTCTGTCTCTCTCTCTCTCTCGACCATCCCTTGATTGGTATGTTTGAAAGTTTGAGCACGGATTGTTGCAGGATGTCACTCTTTCGATTAGAATTTACTAGTGACAATAGGGAATTTGAATCGGAGGACCCCCATAATGGTGAAAAATCAAATCTCATTCATTCACTGCAGTAGTATTTAATTGGAGAAAAAAGAAACTAATTTGTTGACTCTCCTCTTTCCGATAGAAGACAAATATAGTAAACAAAGAAACTAAATTGTAAACAACATGAATTAGAGTATTTGATTTATTAATTAATATATTATTTTTTATATAAAAAATAAAATTCGAATTTTTTTTCTTTCAATTACAAAAAAATATTATATACAAGAACTTGGACAGAATAGAAACTCTGGGAACCTTTCCTTGACATTTCAGCTCTCAGAATTTGTCCAGATTCCCTCATTTTCTCCAAAAAAATAAAAAAAAAACTAATCAAATCCACAGAAAGAAGCAAAGGATGATAAGAATTGGTCAGTTTGAGTGTGATTCAGGGTCCAATTGCTTGTCAAAATTAACTGGCATATGAATCAAAACAAAAGGTTCTAGAGCATAAATCAAGCAACAAAATTATTCTTCCATGTCAGACACGCAAACCCATTACACTTTGTATGGAAATAGTTGGGTTTGCTTTTTTTCCAAGGTGATGGTCCCTTTTGGCTCGTCGTTTTCCATCCCCATACAAATTCAAGAGTGAAAAGCTTTCTCTCTCTTTTTTTTTCTTTGCGCCTGCAATTGACTTCTTGCATGAACTCAATAGGGACTGTGTATTATCTTCTAAGAGACAGTTATCATGTTTATCCTCATTTTTTTTAGTTGAAGAACAGAAATTCGAATCTTATTTTTTAAATAAAAAATTATATACTAATTAATAAATTAAATGTTCAAATAATCCAAACAAATAATAGATTTTGAAACAGAAATTACTCAATCTCAGTTATCTTTTATGACATGTTAGGCACCCCTTTCAAAAATAATGTTACGTGCTTGTTAAACATATGATTACTATCCTATTCATAATCAAAGTCTTAATTCATTAATAAAAAATTAATTATATGTTTTTCTAATAGTAAATGATTTTATTGGAAATTAATTGAGAGGTAACAATAAGACAAATTTGGTCATGAAAGTCTACGTTTGATTCCTTGAATTAGGTAATTTTCTTATAGATAAAAAAAAATGCTCCCCGATAATAAAGACTTTTCTGGTTTCCTTATCAAAAGTTACTACAAAGAATGTTCCCTTAATACTGGAAAAGTGATGTGAAATGGTTCCATTTGCATACTTTTGTTATCCATTTATTTATTTTTTTAACATTAATTAAATTATTCATTGAGACCCTTCGAACTTAAAACGTTTTCATGATTAGCATAATTTTCTCACATAATACGATAATTAAAGAGAAATTTTGTTTTTAACTTCACTAATTTCATCCGGCATAATCTTAATTAGTGAAGGTTTCGTATAATTAATATTTTTGTTTTTTTATTATAACAAAAATAAAAATGTTAATAAAATGGAATATTAACAAAAAAGGAAATTACTAAAAATTGCCATAACAACAACATATTTTAAAAGTTTTTGCTATGAAAATTTTTTTCCCAATTTTCCATAGATTTTTCATTTACAACTCAAAATGAAAAGACTTTCATCACATGATTAAGTAGTTACATAGCTAATATTCTTTTGTAATTGTGATTATGGTAAACTGTAAAAGTACAAGGGAATTCATATTTTCTCAGAGTTGGCCTTTTGTGCATCGGCTAACCGCAACAAGGCGGAAAAAAAAAGAGCGGAGCTCTTACGTGGCACAATCAACGCCGCTGATCGTTTTCTTTTCCGTTAGTGAATCAGTTTTCTTTTTGCTGTACAGATTATGGAAATTAAAAACCGTCGAGTTCAGCTTCCGACTAGGTAGCGTGATTCGGAAAGAGTCGACTCGTTTACCAGCACTGATCGGTCTCCCAACTCCTCCCCCTGTATCCGGAAAACCTAGAAGCGGAAGTCAACGGCCGTTGGCGTCTCCAGTTAAGCTTACTATCATAAACGGCTCGTTTCTCGGGGTCCGATAAGGTACTGTAAGCCGCGTGGATCTTCATGAACTCGTCAGCCGATGAATCTTTCCGATCGATTGCCGCCACGTCCGGATGACAAACTCTCGCCAATCGGCGGTACGCCGCCTTGATTTCCTGGTTCGAAGCACCGACAGAAATCCCTAGCACCTCGTACAGCGACGAGCACGCTGCCATTCCTGGACGACTCAGGTAACCGCTCGTCGAACCTTTCTCTTGTTTCGAAGTGTAAGTGTTGGTCGCGTTTCCAGCGGTGGTGGTGGTGGCTGCGGCAACGATAGGTGCTTGGAATCTGGCGCGGGAAGATGACGGAGGAGAAATTGGAAAAACGGAGGGAGAGGTCGAGAGGGGAAGAGAAAAGAGCATGGTACCAATTCGGTTATCGAGTTTCGAGAAACAATCGGTGGGTTAGGGGGATGATATATAGGCAGAAAAAACTTAAGGAAACTATTAATTTTTAATTTATTGCCTTTTAACCATGGTTAATTGAGTAATAGCCGAATTAGTTCTTATCCAATTCGTGGTGGACGAGTTTGGCTTGTAACTCAGCGAGTGAGCTCTGCAACTTGAGTTTTTGAGCTTTATTTTATTTTTTTTCTTCCTTGGTTTAATAGCTGCTTAGTTATATAAATGTTTTTTTTTAGTTTTTTTTTAAATATCCCTCATATAAGGTGTTTTTAAAAATAATTCTCTTTATAATTTTAATTATTTTTAGTCAAGAGAAATTAATTTTAGACAAAATTATCCTTAATGAAACTAACTCATATGTTTAGGATCTCGTCTCAAATCGATTCATATCCTTTGAGCTTTATTTGTCAAACCATTCATCTATGGAGTATTCCTCACTAGAAAGAAAACTTTTAAGCATTTTGAACATTTTGGAATAGTTTTTGATACACAAAAAAAAACTTTTAAGCATTTTAAACATTTTTAAGTATTTTAGAGTGATTTTTTTAATACATGAAAAAAAAACTTTTAGCATTTTTCACCAATTAGGCATATTAGTTGATTATGCTGTTAATTGAAATATGGTTTATTGTTTGAAGTTGTTAATTTTATTAAATGAAATTCAATAATTTTTGTGGTCTTTAGGCATTGCGTAATCAGTTTTTAGGCATTCGTTGACTTAGCATTGCCTAAAATCAATCATACAATACTTAAAGATCAGTTATGCAATACCTAAAACCAGTCACATGATGCCTAAAAATTAAAGATGTAATGATTAAGTCACGTAATATCTAAAAACTACTATCGCAATAGCTAAAACTCAGTGATACAATACTTAAAAACCAATAATATAATACTTAATAACTAATTGATTTGCTTACTCGCAGCCAAGTTTAAGTTGTCAAAGTCATACAGAATTCTAATTTACAAATATATCTAATTAATTTCAACTCCTTAATGTTGGAGTTCTATGAATAAACCAATAACCCAAAAACCTTAAACATATACCTTGATGTTATCTCTACTATTTAAAATGACAGGATAGATAGTATTTGACAAGAAAAAAAAATCGAGATTTAATTTTAAATTTTTTTTTTTGGATTGCTAGATAGAAAAAACTAAAATAATTTTAATTTGTTTGAAATTGTTGTTAAGCCATGCCAAAAATTGACTAAAAATAGTTAAAATTATAATAAAAGATATTTTTGAATTAGACTTATGAGGAGGGTTATTTTTTATAATTTTATTTTTTTTATAATTGAAAAAAAAAGAGATTTGAATCCTGTTTTTTAGACAAAAGATTATGCACTAAACAGTAAATTAAATACTCAAGTGCTGTTTAATTATATAAATGTTGTCCTTTCAGCAATGCTCAATTTTGATAAAAATATATAACTAATTGGCAATTTTTTAAAATAAAAATTAAAACATTAAATTAGTCTTTGAATTTTTTTATTTTTTAAAATAAATTATTATTATTTTATTATAAAAAATATGTATTTACTCTATAATTTAATTATTCATGGATATGATTTGATGTTAACCGTAAGATATCCCTTTTATCACATGATCTTAAGATGAATGTTGGTTAATCGATATCTAAATACGTAGACGCTGATTTAACTTTTTTGATGTGAAAATTACTTTACGTGAAAATGAGTTGTTTCTAACTCAAAATCGTGGACCAATCATGTAAAGTTGATACTAAAATTTTGGATTGCAAATTAGTCCATGTCAACCTTAATATCAACCCCATGGTCCGGCTTGATCTAGGATCGACTTGAATTTTATAATTTTTTAAAAAATAATAATTAAAACAATAATATTTTATAATCATATATGCATGTAAATAACACTCAAATTGTGTATCAGTTTCTAGAACACAACATAAAATTTCATACATGCACGTTATAATTTATTAATTTTTTAATCCATTATTAAGTTTTATTATTCTTTTATTCTTAACATTTTATTTAGAAATATTTGTAATTTTTTTCATTTATTCATTTATCCTTTGCGATGGTTATAAACATGTTAAATAATGCTTTGACTTATAAAAAAAAATTAAATTAATAAGTGTTTTAAAATTGAAAAACAAATCTATTCATTACTAATTCTGTAACACTAAACTATCATTTCCTGCATTATATCTTATCATTGTATGCTGAATCGTATAAATTAAATAAAGACATAATTAAGGTTCGATTTCATGATTATTGTGCTTCTAATGATTAAGGTTTCAATCTGTCAATAAAAAAATAAAAAATAATAATAATACTAATTAAATTTTCTGTCCCAACATTAATGATCAACTGTTTCTACAGAAAATGCATAATTAACTTAAAATTTTCATTTTGAAGGAATTGTTGCCTTCGTTTACAATTTAATCAAATCATCATAATTTGGTGAACGTGATGGCCTTAGGCTAATCATCAACAACTGCATGTGCCAAACGATGGCTTTTGTTTCCCATTTTTCAAAGACGTGTCAACTCCTAGCTATAGCTATTTCCTAATGTCTAATTTAATATAGAAACAACTTTAGAACTAACATTATATTTTTATTTTAATTAAAAATATTAGCTAGGTAAGTTCAAATGAATAGCTTAGGGTTCACGAAATCTGCTGGACCACAGTGGTTGAGCTTCAATCAACTCCAACCTCCCAATCTTTGTTTGGTCACGGTGCTTAATGGTTGTACGTAAGGTTTCATTCGATTGATAATTTTAGGTTTTTTTTTTTTTTTGTTATTTTGATATTTTATTTTCTTATTTCTTATTTTTTTATTTTTTTTGTTAAAATTAGATAAAAATATCAATCAAATAAAAAACAAAAATATTGAGAGATTGCTCGTCTTTTATTCATCACTTAGTTTCATGTCTAACCATTATAAGTAAGGTTTCAACTAATCAATACTTTTGCTTTTTGTTATTTTGGTGTTCTATTCTTTCTTTTTTTTTTTATTCATTTTATGTCAAAAATTAAAAAAAAAAACAAAATAAAGAGCAAAAATATCAATCAAACATAAAACAAAACTATTGGGAGACGGCTTGCCTTCCGTTCATCATTTAATTTCATGCCTAATCGTCATATGTAAGGTTTCATTTGGTTGATATTTTATTGTCTGCTTTTTATTTATTTTTTACTTTTCCTTTTTCATTTATTTTAGGTCAAAAAATAACAAACAAAAATATTAATCAAACAGAAAACAAAAGTATCAAGAGAGAGCTCGCCTTCAATTCATCACTTAATTTCATGCCTAATCATTATATTTAAGGTTTCGTTTAGTTAATACTTTATCATTAACTTTTTGGTTTTTGTTATTTGGGTATTCTTCTTTTCCCTTTTGTTTTTCCTCTTTCTTTGGCCTTTATAATTATTATAAAAAAATGATAGGAGCATGCAACTACTTGATACATGGCAAACCCACATAGCTTGAGACAAGATTTATTTGTACTTAATTCAAGTAATTAATATAAACTTTAAAAGGTAATGCAAATTATTTGAAAAACTACAAAAACCAATCAATTGAATCTGAATTTTATATACATATATGTGTGTGTCCGACAATTATTGCATTATTCGACTTAATAGCATTTCTCTTTCTTCTTTTCCATCATTACTTTCCTTGATAAAAAAGGGAAGAAAAAAATCTTTTTCTTTTTCATTTTATTTTTTTATTTATTTTTATGTCGACAGAATAAATATGGGGGCCACATTCTGTCCAAATATTGAATAGATGCATTATAGCCCCACAAGCACCTAGCAAAGTTTTTTCAAAAGAAAGAAGATACAACATGACATAGATTTTCTTTGGGATTGAAAGGGTGATATTGCATATGTCTAGAACATAGAAAAAGACAAGTTTGAGTGCTATTGCTTTGTATATCTATATATATGTGTGTGTATGTATTATTATTGCATGGCTGCAGTACTCCTTTCCTTTCCAGCTGAATGGGACTCAGAAAATTTATGGAAAGTGGCCACTCTCTGTTTGGCACCATCCACTCACCTCTCATTACAACCCCACAATGAATCCATCTCTCTTTGTTCTAGATTCTCCATTGATTTTTCTTTGTTGTCCAAAAGAAACCAAAAAGTCGTACAACGTGCTTCGCCATTTTCAATGGCTCTGCTTTTCACGAGAATAAAAGTCATTCACAAAATATTAATAGAAAAAAATAAATTACAAGACATATAGATAGAATTTGCCTGTAACTCTTTATTTTTATTAGAAAGTCACATAATTTGCTTCCCATTTCTCAATAGTCCCCCTATGTTTCTTTAGATTAAAAAATGAGTATTCTATGAAGAAGTTATAAGTCAATGATTAACTAATAAACTAATGCAATTATCATGGTTTCAGTTCCTAGCTCTAGGGGCAACCAAGAGACACACTTTTATATTAGAGAGATGCCCCATTTGGCCATTTGCACATCTTCTTAATCCTTTTCAAGCCAAGGTCACTGCAAATCAATGTGTACTTTGGTGCCCCAATTTGGCAACTTCCCATTGCCCCTGTGACGTGGACAAAACATGTAGCCTGGACACAAATTTTATATAGATATAATGAAAGAATATAACTTGTAAAAGACCTTGGAGGGTTCAGCTAGCCAACTAAGCAAACTTAGGTATACACTGATATCTTCCAGGTTACCAATCAGGTTTTGACAGAAATTCCATCAGACCCAACCTGGTTCTGCGATTGGAAAACATTTCTAGCATCCAGAATTTTACTGGATCATGTCTAAATATTGTGTACTTTCGTTCCCCCAATTTGGCAACTTTCCATTGCCCCCAACGTCTACAAACATGTAAATCTAGTCACAAATTTAATATAGATATATGTTGTTCTGCCTTTTTTTTCTCCTTTTGTTTTCTGGTATTTGTTTATACCAGATGTCTGTTTGCTGTCAAGGGTTGGCCTATGGCCAATCCTTTTCTGTAGTCTCACAGATTTTTAATGAATTCCCACTATACAATGACAGAAAATGACTTGTAAAAGGACCTTGAGGTTCAGCTAGCCAACTAAGCAAAGAATACACTGATTCTGCAATTGGAAAACACTTCCTCTAGCATTCAGAATTTTACTGATATAAGTATATAATTGAGCTTTGGATTCTATGAAAAAGCAAAAAAAAGAAAAATGAATGATAATCATAAGAGCTTGCTGACAGGCTAGAAATGGTTTCATCAATTTGGCAAGAGATTGCTGAAACGTTCGAGTTGAAAATTGTCGCTGGGTCACTGTGGGGTTGATTTGTGCTGTTGCCTAGTAGTTGATGCTGATCTCCATAGACGTGAAACATAGTCTAACGTCGTCATTGGTATCCTAGTGGCTCCATGCCAACCACGAGCAGTCACCCCACTTCGAGTTCTCCCATGATGTAGCATCAGATTAATCCAATCAGAAAGGAAAAGTTAACCTTTCCATGGCAGATTTCAACACCAGCAAATTCGGTTTTTTGGTCTGTCAATTGTTCAGCACTTGAATCAAACATTTCCATTAACCTTCCAATCCCTTCCGTCGAACATGGTTAATTATCTGGGCAACACACTTTCTTTGTTTGTATATATAATACTAATGATGCTTGCTTTAACCTGTCATAAGGCAGCGTCTCAACATGAAATTGCTTGCTAGCCAGGAGCCTTTTCTTAGTGTCTATCCACGCCAGGTCACTTCGGAAAATGATCGGTGAGAATCAACTTGGAAAGTCAATGAACTATCATCAAACGTATTATATATTATTACTATTTAATTATTCCATGTAAACCCACATGAACAAGTTGTAATTATCTAGTCGGCTGTAGACCAAATAATTATTTGCATAATTTGTTTTCAATGATTAAGTTTAGAGAGACGACATATATATATATATGAGTGCTGATAACAACATGATTTTTATATTCATGCATGCATGGGAGCCAAGATTTATTCCTTAAATATATTGTCTTAATTTTCATTATTTCATAAGTAGCTTCACATATTGTTATTCTTGACTAGATTAAAATTTTGGGTATAAAAAATTGATCCAAGTAGTTGAATAAATCAAATCAAACCGAAAGTTTCAATTAATTTATTTTGTCAAAATTGATTAATGTTTGGTCCTAAACCTAAGAACGTTCACAAGGTACGACTCTTGAATATATCATTCTTAATTTCTCTAAGAATATGTTGTCATTTCTATACAATTTTAGACTAACTTTCTTTTACATATCAAAATAAGAGGCTACTATTTAATTATAATCAATTTTTGAAAAAGTATTTTAAGAGTTAAAATTCTTATTGCACACTTTTTTTTTTTATAAAATTTAAAGAACGTGAGAAAGAAAGTTCCTTAATTAGAGCAATTTTAAACACACAAAGCAAAACAGATATGGATATGTATAAGAATTTATTTGTAAAAGACTAAATCACATCAATGTTTTCTCACCCTAATTAATAGAAAATTAAACAGCTCGTGAGTTTTTTTTTGCATGGATAAATACATGTCGCTAATTAAATATATATAAATGTATTGCAAAAAATCTATATATAATCATAGTGTTAAGTATGGAAAATTCATCCTAGAATTATTTTCCAAGCAAATATAGTCAAGAAATTGAAATCAAAATTTGAAAATTCAATTCAACAATAAACTTGGTTGGTTCTTAGAAGAAGAATGATTGTACAAACTACAAATCATCCTGCTTGTAAAGAAAGACCAACAAATAAATAGATAAATGAAAAGGACTTCTCACTTTGCATCTAAATATTTCGATTAGAAGCCCAATCAAATGCATTTTCAACTAAACCCAAGGTCCGGCTTAAGCAAATCATCAGCCCAACTTAGGCTGATTAGCTTCTTTGCCCCATAATAGGGTCCAAAAATCTTTTGCTCGAAATTTTATTAATTGTAAAGAATTAATATTTAAAAATTATTGCTCTAACCTTACAAGTAAAGTATTCGAATTAGTTAAATACTCAAATTTTCAAATCTCTTCATATTTAGGTACTCGATTAATTGATATAAACAAAAAAGATACTTATTTTATAATTAATATATGTAATTTACTAATAAATTAAAGATATTAAAATTAAACAAACATTTAAATTAAAATTCCAATACACTCATAATTAACAGTAAACAAGTTCTAAAATACAATAAATAATGACTTAAATAATTAAATTAGATTTGGTTATCAATTGTCGGGTATCCAAGAGATAATATCTGAAACTAGTAGGTAATACCTTTCCATAACTCGAAACATACAACACAATACTTCTTATCAGAATCAGTCTCAAACCCGAATATAAGGTAAGCGAACTCAGTAATCAGGTCCAGTAAGTCTAAGTGACCCAAAATTGAATATCAAGAAATTAAGAAAATGAAAAAAAAATGCACTGCCGAAGAGCAAATAACAGGAGAAAAATATCAAGCCGCAGTTACAATTAACCAACACTCAATAACAAGATTGTTTTGTTCATATAGCACGCCCTAGATTAATTTTCCACTCCAAGTAATTGAAAAAGTTTAGGTAAAATTGCTGAGCACTGATGGATACAATGCATAGTTACCACCAAGGTTGAAAGCCAGAGATGGAAAAGGATTAGCAATACCATCCCTTTGATTCCTGCCATTGGACCTCGTGGATTGCAGGCAACGCTCGAGAATCTGATCCCTGCAAATGGGACAATGCAAAGATGGAACCTGAAGCCATTCTTCAATGCACTTCTTGTGGAACATGTGCTTACACCTCGGCAAAACACTGACACTGTCTCCATGCACGTAACCTTCCAAGCATATAGCACAGTGTTCTTCAAGCTCCAAGGAATCGTCGTCAGAAAAAGAAGGCTGCGATGACCACAGCGTCGATTCTGCATATACAAGGGCAGGAATGGATGCGAGTTCGTCGTCGATGGATGGTGCTCTTGGGTTAACGTTGGTGGGATTTCTGGAGCGATTTGACAGGTGAAAGCATTTGCAGATTAGCAAAACGATGAGACAAAGACTTATCGTTGCAGCCATGGTTGTGACAACAATGCGATGATTAACAACCACGGTTCTGCAATGGCCATTGCTGGGTGATGGTGTATAATCTCTCAGGAGATGCTTGTGACTCAAACTGAAGTTTGTGGCTGGCTTCATGTGCAATGATGAGGGGGACCCGAGCCCGCTAGAAACTGATGAAGATGATCAACCTGCTGTTACAAGTTACCTGTTTGAGCAAGTGATGAACGTGGGCGAACGTGCGGCTAAGTTGGAAGAATGGTAGCAGTATTCTTTCGAAATTGTAACTCCATGTATGGTAAATGATCTGGTCTTTTCTGTTTCTGGCTCATGTTTGCCATTTGAACTCTATTTATAATGGGATGGTCAATTCAGTGTTTGGTTTATTATAAAAAGTAATAAATAATATTTCCAAATAAAAAATATATTATTTATGTCGATAGGTAAAATAGTCTTTTTATTATGATCCCTTACATAATTTTTTTAATTTTTTCAAAATATTAATTCTATTCTAATAAATCAAATTACATAATATAACTATTTTCTATCTTATTTCCTCTTTATTCTATTAATTTATTATCCAATTAGGATTATGATGTAGCCATTTGAAAATTTGGCTGTATTCGTTGTATATATATACTTGCCATCTTTTCTCTAGATAATTGTTGTCCTTTGGTTGGCATTGATATTGAAAATTAATAAGTTACCATTATTTGATTCAACTATCCTTTCCATCTATGCTCACTTTTTCCTTTAATTTGAGAGAAGAAGAATTCAAACTCTATTCTTTGAGTAAAGAAATTTTTTTATTAAAAAAAAAAAAAGAAATTCGAGCTATAAGTCCCCATCACTCCCATGCATGATCCCATCTCTATCTACATAAAGCCTTTTAGAGTAGGCTTTAGGTAGATATCAAATGCTATGAGCTAAAAGCTGAAAGAAAGGAAAAATGAGTGATTCATGAAGAAAAATTCTCCTCTTTGTTTCATATAATACACTAAAGAGGAAACAAATTACAGATGATTGATCCTATGGTGATACTAGATATGCTGATGCCCTGACATCCTCAACAAGTACAGTGTTAAACCACTTAGAAAAATTGACCCATATGACAATCCGAGATGAACTGACATTCAGCATCCTCATTACCTGTAATATTTACCGGCTTAGGAAGACAATTTGTTAGAGGGCTTTTTGATTAGGATGACTGAAAGAGTTTACTCTCTAGCATGGAAAGAGGCAGAACAAGATTGAGGATACTATAATTTACAAAATGGCAGGGGAAGGACATTTACACATCCTTCAGTCAAACTTGAGATGAAGGATCTACCATCATTTTGGCCGAGATTTCACTGAAGCCCATCTGAAGTAACCACAATTTGCTTCAGGGTTAGAAGAAGGACCCTGCAAGATGCCAAAGAAACAACTCCAATTATTTCATTTATCATGCACCTTTCCTAATGCAAACTGCAACCAGAGTGGTTCATGAAAAGATGGAAAATGCATACCTCAGCTCGAGCACACACATAGAATCTATGACCAAAAGTAGGACCTGGTTTCTTCACTACTCGTGAAACACAAGGTTCTCTATGGCCCTTGCAAAGAGGTATGCTATTCTGCATGAGTTGTTGTATCCTTTGCCACTCCACTAAAGCAACGTTATTCCTCTCCTTCTCCAAATAACAATTCCCATCTTGTGCTTCTTGACCCTGTGAGGATGCACACAATTTCGTGTCATTCTGCTTTGGACTGCTTCCAAGATAATCCATCACAGGAGCTTCCTGGGACTGATCATTAGAATCTACAACACCAGGCTGGTTGGTTGAAGTATCAGTAGTAGAACTGTCAACAGTATTATCTTGGTTTGGAATTTTCTGAAAAAATGATCTCAAGGAGAGCTGTTGACTCTTTCTTGCTCTTTTCTTGGTTTCTTTGTTAGGCATTGAACTGACATATTCTCTGTTGAATGCAATTGAAGTGTTACAAGCAACCTCCTCAGTGAGATCTTCAGACTGCTCATCAACTTGTGGGATGGTATGTTCACAGTCCTCGTCCAATGAACAGCAGGATGTATAGGTTCCAGGTACATTGCAATTTGTGATCGACCTGTTGACACTATGACTGCAACCTCCGACCATGATATTTTCATCAGAAAATGAACTTGATACTAAATGGGATTGGACTTGCTTAGCAGCCTGCCTTCTCTTGAAAACTGACACTGTCCAAGAAAAGAGGTGAAAAAGAGAAAATCTTTGAAAATTTCCAATGCTAAAGAAATGATTCTGAAAGACAGATCTAAACTTTAAATGAGACTAGCATAAAAAAAGAGGAATAGTATCTTGTACCAAGAGTTTGCAGACCATGAATCATGGGCAGATATCTAGCAGCTAAAGATGGAGTGCTATGCTGTGAGACATCAGGAATTTCCACCAAGCTTGTATAAACAGGAGCATGGTCTGAACCTTCTAATTTAATGTTCCACCCTCCTTTCCACCTACATGAGGCAAGACATAAGAAAACACGTGAACAGAATTATCTACATCTTTAGATCATGTAAGATTTGCTACAGAATAACATGGTACAACTGTAAGTTTTTCAAAACAATGAGCAAAACCATCAAAACTTAGATGTTTGATCGTCAGGATGACCATCCAGTAATCTGAAAGGGGGAAATCTAGTTTTCAATTTTGAACCAAGTAGAAAGTACCAGTTCAGTATTGTTTCATTACTCAATTCAACCACAGGGTCGGATCTAACATTTACCTTGGTGCATTTCCAGGTTTCCACCGCTTGTACTCTGTCAAAATGTTGCACTCCTCTACATGGCAGGTTACCAAATTATGTCCGTCAACATCATGCTCCTCATGTAAGCAAGATCCAGCACAGAGAATATGATCAATTCTTGTCCCATAATTGAATTGTTCAGCACCAGTATTTGAAGGCCAACATGTAAATGCTTCCCTTCTGTAAAGATGGAAAAACAAGTAAACAATCAGAACCTTAAAATAAAAAAAGCCTTCATAGCCAGAACTGTTCAAAGACAGAATTAATGCCTATCAGTTAATAACAATGAAAATGGAAGGCAGAACTTCAAATGATGCTATAGGCAGTACATTAGTCAAACAGAATGAAATCAATGTTATAAGGAGAAAGATTTAAACCTGTTGGGATTTTTTGCCCTGAAAACATCAAAGAAATGACCTCCAGATTCCACTAGCATGGATCTAAACCATGTCCTGAACCTATAACACATTCCAACTGAATTAATTACTAAAACAAAAATCGGCTGTAACCTATACTACTGTCTATAGAGCTGCAAAAATGGTAGACTCTGATAAGTTACAAAAACCAGCCAGAAGCTTACTCATTCTTCTCAAAATCTGGTCCTGCATCACAACGATCAATAGCACAAGGAGCTATGTTAAGATCACCAAGAACAAAAATCCTCCTTCCGCGACGCAACAGAGACTCCCATCTTTTCTACAACAAAGACAACCGGTTTTAAACCCCCCATTGCACTAATTTTACACCTTACAAGTGAAATTTTCTTACTGAAACAAATTTCCTTACCTGTAATATCTTTAAAAAATTGAACTTGAATTGAATCCTATCAGCATCATCACTCTCTGCTCGGGGTCCATACAAGTTGAAGAGAACTAACCCAACACAATTAAGCAAGATTAACATAATTAGGCCTTCTTAAAAAACTAATCAAATCAATATTCTTACGTTAAACTAACCAAAATGACCATGATCCGTGATAATACACCGCCCCTCGCTATCAACCTTGAGAAGTTCCTCTCTTGAGAACTCCTCCAGCCCTTCAGCTACGGAAGCCGCCGCTTCGTCTTTTCTAGAACATCCTAGAAGGCCTGTGAACCCTTCCTCTGCTGCAATGGGCAATGCCGCTTCTACGCTCGAGAACGCCGACTTCACACGACAAAATGTAGCCACACCTGAAAATAAACTAAAAAATGAATAAAAAAAGGGGAAATTTCCTTTTTTCTCGTTGAGGTAAGTGACCAAAAAGCTAACCGGAGTACCCAGTTCGGCCTTTATCGGAGGTGCGAGTGCATGAAAAGAAAGACTCGTAGCCATCGGCTATTGCCAAATCGGCCGTTAATTCTTGCCTTCTCAATTTCG
This sequence comes from Theobroma cacao, assembly GCF_000208745.1. Classification (NCBI taxonomy): domain Eukaryota; kingdom Viridiplantae; phylum Streptophyta; class Magnoliopsida; order Malvales; family Malvaceae; genus Theobroma; species Theobroma cacao. Next base: position 802,927 of record NC_030850.1, read on the forward strand.
TTTCCTAATTCCAGGCAAATAAAATCAGGAAAGTAAAATCATGGAAGTAAATTTTCCTTCGCAAAAAAAGGGGGGGTGGAATTGGGGACCTGGATGCAGATTATATCAGCATCGAAGGAATTGAGCAATTTGGAAAGAGACCCGAACTGTGAGATTCTTTGCCTCAGACCATTGACGTTGTAAGTTACTATCTTCATTTCTTCATAACTAAAAATTTCCCTTTTCGTTTTCTTCTCTGGTTTTGCTCCGACGAGCGAGCGATGAGAGCGAGAGGAAAACGAAAGCAGAGCAGGTGGCAATCGAAGCTCAGTCGGTTTTGTCACTTTGGGTTTTGGGCCTTTGGGTGGGCTTTGGCTGCTAAATTCAGATACGACCTCTTCAGCCAATTGAATTGAAGTCAACGAATCCTACGAAAGTTATGGTGCTCTACGAACCACTTGAAAAATCTGTGTCTTTTTAAGGTTCCTAAAAATATATATCCGACAGACAGGCCCACGAACAGAATCGGCACGTGGTCGAGGCTCGTGGAGAACACAAGTTAATGCTGTCGTGGTTTTCTCTTCGTTGCCCATTTAGGATTTTTCTCAAGAAAAAAAATCCTCCTTATTCTCTGTCAGAGACTCAAAATTCACCTCCAAAAAGAAAAAAAAAAAATTTAGGATCATCAGCTTCAGTCTGAAAAACCAGCATTAAATCCCAGCTTGATTTCTAGCTTTTAATGTGACTGCAGTAGTAAGGGGAAAAACCAGCATGGATCATCAATGGAAGTCCAACGATTTCTCAAAATCTGTTGCAGCAGATTTGGGCCCTTCAAACCCTGAACCCAGGTTTCTCTTTTTCTGTTTTTATTCTTTAACTTGGGTCCTGTCTTGCTTATTTCACCGTTAACGTTAGACTATTCCTTGACTTGTCAAGAACTGAAAGTAATTGTTTTTCCTTTTTGTGGGTTATTTATTGGTTGATATTCGTTGGTTATATATTTTGTGTATTTGGCAGACAAAGGCAGGAGGTGGAAGTTAAGGATCCAATAGCTGCAAGGAAAGTTCAGAAGGCAGACCGTGAAAAATTGAGGAGGGACAGGCTGAATGAGCAGTTTCTTGAGTTGGGAAACACGCTAGGTAAATTATGGCGATTCATCAATTTGTTTAATTGCTGATATCTTTGATCACTTGCCATTGGATTTACAAATGTTGCTAGGCCAGTCAGCCTTGCAAGTAGGTAGGGGTTCTTTGGTGAGTTAGTTTAGCAACAATTGAACTAACCATATTAGAAGTTCAATGCCATGTCATTCCTTATGGATGTGTGTCTGATGCATTCGACTGTTAGATGCCCGTGCGTTGATGCAAGCAGTTTAAATGACTTTTAATAAGAATAATGGTGGTTGAGTTCTGAATATCTACTTAACTTAGCATACTTAAAAGCTGCTGATAAAAAGGGTATTGCAATTTGTCTCATGTTTTAGACACTTAATGCAAATGCACATAGACGAGTAAAACAGTCAAACATTGCTTACAACAGTGAAAAGAAGCAATTCAGGAAGTGCTAGAGAAATGTATCCTCAGTTTCTTTCCGATACTTTAACTTTCCGAGACTTTTTCCATTTTCTCCAACTATCCTTGGTGGTGCAAGGATAGGTCTTTCTGGAAACTCTTTTCAAACTGCGTTGGCTTGATTGCAGCTTCTGACCCATTTTCCTGTGATCTGGAGCGGCATCTATTCCCTTCTTAGGTTCAGAATTTCAGTGTAGTTGGTTTGACTTATTTATGTTTGCTTTCCCTAAATCTGTGCTGCTAGATGGAGTAGGAGCCTTGCTAAAGCTGGTGTGCAATGGCAAGGTGAGCTGTTTAAGGTCTTTGAGTAATCTGTTTTGGTTATGATGCTATTGGTTTGCGGGGGGATGTTTTTTCTGTTTTCAGATGTTGGTGGGGAAAGGCTGACTCTTCAGATCTTGTGATGTGGTCGTGGTTTTTATGTGCTTTGAGCCTGTGTTTTGTTGGATGATTTTTATTGAGCTGCTGAATGTACAGGTGCATTGTGTTGAGCATTGTACAGGTCATGTTTTTCTTTTTGTCGGGATCCTCCTTTGTTTTGGGGATCAAAATTGTTTATGTTGGTTCAGCACTTTAAACAAGGATGCTGCCCGGTTTTTATGGGGTTGTTGTCCCGGGTTTAAGATGCTACGATGATTGTATGAATGTGCAGAGTGTGTTGTGATTGTAATGCTCAGGGTCTGGGGTGGTTCTGCAGCTGAGGGCTGTATCAATTGTATAGAGTGTAGGTTTTTCTCTTTTGGGGAGGATTTTGTTATGATTTTCTATAATCTAAGAATGTCAGAGCAAAATCATCTTGTACCGACCAGAGGTGAATGTTTGTTCCCTCTGTCATGAATGCAACTGAACTTTCAAAAATAAGATGGAGTAGGAGCCTTGAATTTTCTGATCCTGTTGTCCCTACCTCAAGAGCACTTATTTGGGCATGATTACCAGTAGTTCTTCCCTGATGCATTGTTACTAAAAATTAAGTGCTTGATTTCTGAAAAATCACAGTTTGAAATGCAGACCCAGATAGGCCTAAGAATGATAAGGCAACCATACTTATGGACACAATCCAAATGCTTAAGGATTTAACTGCAGAAGTGAGCAGGCTAAAGGATGAGTGTTCATCACTAACTGAAGAATCACGTGAGGTGACATTTTCTTAATATTGAGGCCTATAGAGTATGGCACTGTTACTTGCTTTTGATATTTACATTTTTGTTCCAAACAGCTGACTCAAGAGAAGAATGAGCTCCGAGAAGAAAAGGCATCTCTAAAAGCTGATATTGATAACCTTAATGTTCAGTATCAGCAAAGACTTAGGGTCATGTTCCCATGGAATGGTATTGATCCTTCGGTTGTCATGCCTCCACCTTATTCATATCCAGTTCATCTGCCTTTACCTACGGGCCCAATTCCAATACACCCCTCGCTGCAGCCATATCCACTTTATGGAAATCATAATCCAGGTGCCATTGCCAATCCCTGCTCAACCTTCATGCCATATTCAGCCACCACTAATACTCCAATCGATCAGCCATCATCACAACATGCATCCTCTTCCCACACTTCTATCAAAAGAGATTCTAGAAGCAAATCGATGGATGAGCAAAGAGGAAGTAATGGAGATAGATGTGATGGTTCTAATGATGTGGCGACAGAACTTGAACTTAAAATGCCTGGATCATCAACAAACCAGGTAAATTTTATCAGTCTACAACCCTGGTTATAGTGTCTGGGATGCTGAAAACTGAGTGTAACAGAATTTTTTGTATGCAGGAATTGTCTGCTGGAGCAAAAAAAGGCAAGCAAACACAGAAGGAGAGAAGTATGGTCAATGGTAGCTCTTCAAGCCGGTACTCTTTATCTCAAGGTCTTCAGGATAGCTCCTCTGACAGTGTGGATGATGTTCCAAATTCCAACAAGTGAACAACTTTTGTCTTGTTACTTTGACTATTCACAGTGCTAGCATCTCAATCTAACATGTCTTGACTGTGACACCGGGCAGCATTATCTTGATTTCAGCTTAAACACGTTAAGTTCCGAGAACTAGTCTCCAATATGGAAGCAAGGGTTGTGTCAAAAGAAGTATGGAAACAAGGGCGTATTTTCTGCATGCTGCCAGATTCTTTTGCCATTTGAAGGGTCTGGAAGATGCACATCTCTATCACACTTCCATATATTTGACTTAAAAACAAAAACTCTAATCTTCCCCATCTAGGTTAAACCATCGGTAAAGCTTGGCCAGTCCTGGATGATTCCATCCTTTAGGTGTATGTGCATTGTAAATTCTTTCTGTTGTTAAATACCATTTGACAGTCATTATGATTCTGTCATGTTCATTTACAAAATCGATGCAATGATCTGGATATGCTATAATGTCATCTAGAAGAACTGCTGTATTTTTTTTTTTTTATTTGGGGTCATGGATAACCTGTTGTCAATGGTGGAAACTTTGATGATCTGGCTGCAAGATCTGCTTGTAGATCATAATGGTGGCATTTACAATTCATTGGAGAAGGTGTCAGGAGTCAGGATATCGGACCCCTTGATGAATAATGATTTTTCTTTTCCACCAAGTTTTCTTTTGAAAGTGAACCGTAAGAGACATATAACCAACCATGGAAGCTCCACCGGCCCACTTGCCATTGCGGATGACTGATACTAACTTTGCAAGCCACTAACACTGATGGACTTCTTACCTTTCAAAAGGTCCAGCCGTTCCCACTGCAATTATTGCAGTTAAACAACTCTCCAAGCCTCCAACAAGTTGACACTGGCCTTCCTTTCGCTGTTAGCAGTCATAATTTACCATTTTCTTTGCTTTATTGGATGAAGCAGCGAGGAAGTGGCTCTTGCTACTTGCGTTTTTGGCCGCAACAAGGGAAGCAAGTACGACTTAAGCCTCATTTCGCAATCAGGGTGCCCTGTAACAAACAGACTTCACGCCTAATATTAGCAGGAAAGATGATAACACCCTGCCCACGTGATCCTCAAGAGAATCAAATCTATCCTTCGACATACAAGCTTGATGGTTGGATCGTTAAGTTTGTTTACTGAAGAGGAGCTGGCAAAGCTGAAATTGGTACCACCCTTAGACCAGGGAAAGATGCTGTTGCATGGGGAGACAGAGTGTGCCAACCCCTGCAGCCCTGCCCAGCTTTGCTGTATTAACCATATGTCTAATGTATTTCTGTTAGATTTAAGATTCTTATCAACGTTCTTTATGACCAGAATACAGAGCAGTAACAAGAACACAGGTAGAGACGATTAACAAGATACTATTAACACATGGAATAAAATTCGGGTGCACCGTAATTTCATTGATAAATTATTTATAGTCACATATTACAAATATGGAGGGTACAAGAAGGAAAATACCCAACCAACGAATGTACACAGTAGGACCATATACCTGGAGCTCTCTCACTACCAGAGCCAACATCAACTCTTATATCCAAAGACCTCTCAGCAGTGGATTCCCCGAAGTGGGACGCCATCACACAAAACTCGAGTCAAAAAGGGTCCCTAGAATGCTGATGGAGACAGGTAGATGGGAAGCCTGCTTGGGGTCTTACAAGTACCAAGCAGCAAAAGCTGCTGTCTTTTCGTCTCTCCACCGATCAACCCTCAATAATTCAATTCCAACCTATAACTTACAAGTATTCCGCTGACCAGATGGACTAGGTACATTCTTTGAACCCATGCTTGCAGTTCGTAGAAGTCGGCGAAATTCTGAAAGGCTTATTTTTCCATCTTTATCAATGTCAGCCTCCTCAAGCAAAGGGTCAATGGAACCTCTCAAGCCGGTGTGCTACAAAACAATTGCACAATGTGAATTATTACGCTAGTAACGATTCCTCATAAAATGTTTAGATAGATAACACTTTTGATAGCAATGACATTGGCCTCTTGGACACCAGGACACCCTAGACAAAATTCAAGTTTTCGTATATTATAATATTAAACCTAGCTTTCACCCAACGTCGCATGGCTACACTGAATTGCAGAATTAGTGCAGTTGATGACCACAGCAGAATTACCATATTTCCTTTTCCTTTCTTTTTAGAAGGAAAAAGATAAACGCCACAAAATAAAACTTACCATTCTAAGCTCCTCTGGAGTTATAAAGCCGTCTCTATCTACATCAAATTTCTCAAAAGCAGCCTGTGACCGCTGCTGCCATTTATCAGAATCATGTTCTTCCATTTGATTCACATGTAGAGCAGCCGCAACAAACTCAGTGAAATCAACAAGGCCATCTGTGTTGCTATCAATCTGAGATCAAAGAAAATAAACAACTACACAACAATCAAAACCACTAAAAGGAAAAATACTACCATTTACAAGAGAGAAAGCAAAGGGAAGAAAACAAGAATCAGACAAAAAACAGGAAACCTGTACTCACCGCTTGAAGGATCTCAAGAACACGTGATTCCTTCAACTTCCAAGGAAGATCTTTAGCAAGGGCCTGCACTGAAACCATCCTTATTAGGACTAAACTCTGTGCAACCTAATAGACGTTTATGAAAGAAATGTTTACCTGTCTCATCTCTTCAAGACTAATAGAACCATTCTTATCCACATCAATTGCATCAAACTGATCCCGAAGATCAGCTATCTCCTCTTCATTAAGCGTGCCAGCCAACGCCTACAAGTAATAATTATTTTTAAAGAGATGAACAATGAAAGGAGGGAACAGTAGCCTCTAATGCCCATAAAATAATCCACCAATATTTGAAGAGGAAGAAAAACTGTTACCCTCAGAGCAAACTGCTTCAATCGACTGTACTTCACAAATTGCCGCAGGTTGTTCAGAACAGATATATCAACAGGAATCTCAGATGCATTTCCTCCTTCTCTAACCCATGGGTGAGCTGGAGAAGTTGAACCAATCAGATATTCTAGAAATAATAGGAGGATAAAATGATAACACCGTAGAAGATTTACTTTAGTAGCTAACAGCAAAGTTGACATGTAATACCACTTCCTTAGAGCTAGAAAGAAAAAAGGAAAAAGAATAATTTACTAAGAGATGATGTGAACACATACATAGGGCCTGAGCAGCTGTCAGTCTAGCCTGAGGATCCTTCACCAATAACTTCTTCACAAAGTCTTTAGCACTGTTGCTAATTGTTGGCCATGGTTTACGACGAAAATCAGGCTTGTTCTTCAAAACCTGAAGTTATAGACAGTTGCATAAGAATTCTCCAGAAAATATACGTATTATCAAAAAAACAGAAGATAACACATCTTAGACACAAATAATTAAGTGAATTTCATAGGAAAAAGCATGATTATTCAGGGAAAACAAAAGCCAGCTAGAGTAACTTGGAGGGTGAACATAATCTCCAGAATTCTTCCATACATAACTAGAGCATAAAGGGTAAAATGGAGTGCACAGGATTCCACAAGTATGGTCATCAGTTCATGTGAAATGCACATGGTGAAGAAACAAGTAAAGCACAATGTAGTTTTCTGTCTACATATGATAATAATATAATAAAATGACAAAACCCATAAAAAGCAGTGAAAAAAAAAAATCAAAGTCCATGATTAAAATGTAGTCACCTCCTTAAATATGCCATCCTCTGTCTTATCCCAAAAGGGCCGTTTCCCACAGAGCAAAATATAGGTAATCACACCAATACTCCATACATCTGATTCAGGCCCTGACCTTCGTTTTAATACTTCAGGAGCAACATAGTAGGCACTGCCAACGATATCTTGAAACCTCTTCCCTGCATTTGGTAATAGCTTAGGATTGTATGGCTTGGATTTTTGTGGCATGAGGATTATAAAATTAGCAAGTAGAAGAGGGTGTATGTATAAAGACAAGAGTTGGAAAAATGAAAAATGCAGAATAGATGGATTAATGGATCACATTAATTTAAAAAAAAAATTCAATCATGAGCAATGACAAGATCTCTACATAAGCAAATACCACTCACCAGGTCTGATAAAGTCTGACAAACCAAAATCTGTAGCCTTCAGAGGTGAGTCCGCTCTGGTTGACTTAAATAGGAAATTCTACAGGCAAGAAACAACAAAGGAACCATTAGTAAGCAGCATGACTTCCTAAAGAGGAAGTTTACAAGTAAGCCATGTTAATGTACTTGAGCATACCTCGGGTTTCATGTCACGGTGCACCAAGCCACGCAAATGACACTCAGCAGCAACTTTGAGCATCTGCCGTACAACTACTGCTGCATCCTTTTCACTATAACGACTGTCCTTTCTGACAGAAGATGGCAAACATAAGGTACTACTGGTTGTGACACTATTCGAAACATCAACAGAAAGAAAGTACTGACAACTATATTTGGACCATAAAAACACATTATTTAGCAGTAACAGCATCCCAAAATCAATTAACTAAGCATCCTTACTTGGCTAATATCCGGTCCAGCAATTCTCCACCCTCACATAACCTAGCATCAGACAGCAAACAAATAATAGAGTCAAGAGATAGGAGGATTGAAATGAAAGTATATAATTGCAGAGCCAAAACCAAAGATATTGCCAAGGCAAAACTAAACATCAGAAGACATGAAAAAGGAAATGACACAATTAAGAGAAAATCAGAACAAAATAGAGAACCAGAAAAGAAGATAAAAATTATGGAAACTTACTCCATAACAATGTATACATAGGAATCATCCTCAAATGCATTATAGAACTGAACCACATTCTCATGGCCTTTCAGGGCTTCCAATATCTTGACCTCTCGCTTGACATCCTCAACAGCAATGGGAAGAACCATCTGTGCCCAACCCAGGGATTTAAAAGAAGAAAAAGAAAAAAAAAATGTCCCACTTCAAGGTGGACAAGGAAAGAATCTAATGCCTCTAGAATTCTTTATCAGTTAAATACTTAACCATCATCCACGATGCATCTATGGTAATGGCAGAAATAGTTATTGCACAACTAGATAGGAAAACAAAAAGTCTTTCCATTCGCATAACCTCATTTAGAAAACTAAGCTCTCTACAACAAGCTATTTCGTATCAGCTACAAAGTTTAGCAGGCAATAAAGAAATAAAAATTGCCAACACTGGAACACTTTTCTTGCTCAAAGGAACATGGTTGCTACTCAGAACAGTTCGTTATGCATTTGGAGATAAGAAAAAAAAACATGGAAAATAAAGCAACACCCCATCACGAACGCAGAGCAAGAGACATTGAACTTATGAAATTTACAATAGTTAATTTAGTGGAACTACAACATCTTCTTGTTGATCTCCCCACTATGCTTCTATGGAATTCAGTGTCAGCCAGAACTACAAAATACACGCAGGTTAAAGGTTGCAGCTTCACATCAAAAGTACCAATTACGATGACAATCAAATTCAATCACTGCAAACTTGCAATCACAAATTGCTAAAAAGCAAGCTCGCCGTACCAAGATCTCAAAACTGTAATAAGATTGTCAAGCCGAAGAAAGATGCAACATCCTCAAAGCTCAACGAGGTTATTGCGGATCCTCCACCAACTTTTGCCATACTTAAGACAATGATGCCTCTAATTACGATCAACCAGGCGGGAAAAAAAGTGAATTCTCCCATCATTAGATTAGAAAACAGAGAAGAGAAAAGTTCTCTTAGACTTGCTTCATGTTCAAGACAAAGCAAATTAATATATAAAAAATCAATAAGGAATCCAAAGCAGAAGCCAAAATTCCCTTAACGCCACCATTATCAAAAATTCCAATCCAAATTAAACTCCAAAAAACCCCACTTTTAATTTATCAGATAAAAATATCGCCTTCCCTCCCCCCGAAGAAAAATCCCACCTTGAATATCACAGACAACATATATAACCACAAAGAACAGTGAATCAGAAAAATCCCAAGAACCCAGAAGCATAAACAACAGAAGGATTACAAAAACATTAAAAAAACAATACCTTATTTTTCTCAATTTTCTTAACGGCAACCCGATCCCCATTTGCCTTGTCCGTGGCAACATAGGTGTAACCAAATTGTCCATGTCCCAACAATTTCCCAATCGTGTAACGCTTATCAAAATCCTTATGGTACCCAAAATCCGTACGTTTCCCACACGGGATGATCCCACTCTGCCTCCTCGCACTTGGTTTCCCTTTGACCTTTAAAGGCTGAGAATTCCTCACCTGCTGCTGCTGCTGACCCTGTTGACCGCTAGGCTTTTGAGACTCTTTTTTCTCATTTGTCATCGTTGTGGTGGATTGTTGTTCTTTGCGGTGGTTCACGCCGGCGTTGCTGCTTGAGCCACTGACTTTGGTGGTAGAGAGACAGGCTCCCATGATGATAGCAAGCAAAAGAAGAAAGCAGAAGAGGATATCAAAGGAATGAGCTTCAAAGATGGAATTCCATGGGAAAAAAAAGGAGAAATGAAATAAATAGAAAAAAGGGCAAATGATTAAGCCCCCACGAAGAGAAAGAGAAAGAGAAAGGAAGGAAATGAGATAGGAAAGAAGGGAGGAAGAAGGGAAGAAGGAGAGGGGCGTGATGGTGGTGCTGCCATGGTCAAAAGAGACTTTTTATTTTTATTATTTATTTTAATAATTATTTTATTTTTATGACCAAAAAAAAAATATCAATGAGGTTTCTTTTTTGGTTTTTGTTTTTTTTTAAATAACAGAAAAACAAAAAAGACAATTTATTTTTCTCATTGATTGACAAAATATTGGATTCCAATACCTGAATTAACTGCTTATCTAATTATACCTTTAATCTTCATCATGCTGCCAAATTTTAATCTTTTTAGATTTTCCCTTTTAGTTTTAACAACTGAAAATTATTTCATCATTTTTTCTGTCTCATCATTTCCATTTCTAGAAGGGAAAAATGCATTTCACATTTTGGAATTAATTTCAAATGGGTCTTTCCCCCCTTGTCTTGTCATCATTAAATAAAAATTATTAAGAGTAATCTATTTTTAGAAGCAATTGATGCATTGATCTAATCATAAAGTATCATTACGTAAATATGCAAAATAAAAATTTGATAGTGATTCAGAATAAGTATTTTTAATTTTTTTAAAATTTATTTATTAATAAAATGATAACAAAATAAATAAATTACCATTTACAATTTATTCAATCAAGTAAATAAAGAAACATTGGTAAGATTGGCCTTTCTCTTTTTGGCCAAAACAAACCATTGGCCTTACAAAGACCAGAGCTTATGCAAAAATCAAAAATCAAAAATAAAAACTCGAGATCATAATAAAATTTTACATTTGGATTCATAATAAAATTTGTAAGATTTATTTATCCATATATGATTTTAGAAACAATGTACCATCAAAATTAAGGGCAAATCGCTTTATGAATATAGGTGTACCAGTCTTGAGTGGTTGCTATCTAAGAATCCCTTTAATAATTACAATTTTACTTTTTTTTTGTCAAAAAATAAAACAAGCATCAAATCCAATTTTTTAATATAAAAAAATACATCAATTATTGAGTTTTATCAATCTAACACTTGGCCATGTATATCAAGACAGAAATATGATATAAGCAAATTAGAATTGTTGACAATTTTCTTTAATTTTGTTGATTTATAAACGAATTTTACATACGTATCAAATTATCAATATATTACATACTTTTCATTTTATCATATTAAAATTTTTGAAAATAAAATAAGATAATGAATGAAAGCAACATGCAAACTTTTAATGTTTAAGATGATTTGGTTGATATACTAGTCAAATAAGCATCAAAAAGAAATAACCATGGCTTTAGTACAAAATTTGCATGAGGTTTCTTGTTTCTCACTATAAAAAGAATTAAAAAGAAAATATTCAATCAAACTAAATTAATAAATGTTCTTGAACCAAAGCATTTCGAAAGCAGAAGTCTAATTAAGATTAATGTTCTAAGTTAGGAAGCTGTCGGTGTGTCAAAATATGTTATGGTCAAACTCTCCCACGTTTGATTTTATCACACCGTCATCCGAATGCTGCTGCCATTGTCTCTTGTAAAGTTTCCATATTTACCTGTCTCTGACAGCCTCTCACTGCTGTCCCAAGGACTTTCACCTGCCTGGAAAAGTGATTTAAGATTGATTAACCAGGGGAAATTGTTGTTTGGATTCCCTGTTAAATTGGGTTTCAATCGAAGTTTGCTCCCGGGATTGAATTTGCATCCAGTTTTCTTGTTGATTATCGTGACAGAGTGAAGAAGAAGCAGCAGTATGGAAAGATTGTTTGTTTGGGCGGTCATGATTGTTTTCTTTCGATCCATTTGTCTAAAGTCATTATTCATTTTTTAACGTGTTGAAATGACACTAGCTCTCTCTTTAAGTCGTGATCTCCACTTTCAAAAGCAGTGACAAGGAAACAAAACCCTCTGACTTTTCAAACCTATGACGATCACGAACCTTGTGAAAACCTTGGGAGTTTCTCAATGTGAAACAAATCTTTGTGAACGGATATGGAGTTCAAAGAAGAGCCTGGAAAAGAAAGACAAAACCCATCGCACAGACCAAGACCCTTTTTCAGGGATAGCTTTTTTTTTTCACGGACAAAAAGCAAATACACCCCTCATATCTCAATGCCCAATGACGCGGGTAAGCTACGGCCACCTGACATCACTCCTTCGGGTGAACTTGCATTTTTATGCGGTGATAGGGCAACATTAAAAAGAGATTTAATACAAAATTTCAACAATATTTTGTAGAATTTTCATCTTCAAATACAGAAGATGATCATTCAAATATACTTCTGGAGCTGCAGAATCCAAAGACTATGTTGGGGCTGGTACTTAATTTCTTAACCTTCATTGCCTGTAAGGTAAACGGGCAAGCCTGGTCTTCATGTTGGGGTTGTCAAGAGTTCAGAAGTCAGATTGGTGACCTGGTCTTTGTATAATACTTTGAACAAATTTGAATCCCAGAGGTGTAAAATAAGCTCACAGACATAATCTATTGGTTTTTTGTCTTGTTAGACTAATTAAAATATTTTGCATTTGATTGCCATTCCCTGCCTGGTTGTTTCACACCTTTGTTTGGAAAGTTTACAGCCAGAAATAAACTGGAAAATGAAAGATCTTCAAGAATTCAGTCAAACAATGCATACACGACCTTCATGTTTGAGCCTCAAATTAATATTGTATCTGATTTCATGGTATTTTATGTTTTTCCCTTTAATTAACCTTGTCCACATACAAAGTCAAAATATACTTAATTTGTCAAGAAAAACTGGGTTTTTTTTCTTTTCTCTTTTTGTTAGTCGTTTGAGTTAGTAAAACTCAGCGGTTGATACAATGATTTCATTAGAATACCATTAGATCATAATAGTTCTCTGATCAAGGAATCAACTTCTTTATCACGACAACGTATTTTAATCTAAATTTTTGTTTACGCAAAGATCATATTGGCTGTCGTTGCTCAAAATCAAGATTAAGTAAAACATTGACTCATCTTCGTTCATGATGAAATGATCGTGTTGAAAACATAAAAAGAACCAAGAAGAGAGACTCAGTCTTTGACTACCCCATGGAAGACTATAAGGCTAGCTAACTGTAGAAGAACAATTTCATTATGAACATAAACCTATCTTGAAGATTAAAAAGGTTTAGTTTTCCAGGACTTCTCTAATAATTGGAGCTAGGAGGAGCATCTCCTGACTCGAGGGAGGGAGAAAGAAAGCTTCTGCTAGCTTTTTCTCCCTGAATATATATGCCACCAAGTGAGAATATACTCCTTGAGGCTGGATATAGCTGGTAGAAGATACCGCACGAAGAAAATGAACAAACACACTTAGCATAAAATATAAAAGTCTTTGACTTGATTGGATTAACTTTGATTCCCTCTTTGCTTCTATTAAAAAAATGAAAAACCCCATTTCTTTTGTTGTCCGCATTCTCTCCACTCTGTATTTCTTTGAGATAGAAAATCACATGCACCACCCCACGCGAACCCTCTTAGCTACTCCTGCAACTAAACCCTGGTGATGATGACGAAAATTTTTTTAAAACAAAAGAAAAACTGGGAAAAGGGTTTCCCTGGAAACATTAAAATAAACTAAAAATTTTCCCACAAATACTTGCGGCAGGAAAAGCAAGAACATGCCTACTGTTTTTATGGCCACGTTTCACGTGAAAGCGAGAGTGTGGGCAGGAAAAGTTTTTCCAGGGAATGTGACAAGGAAACTTTTACTAATGTTGTCTTCGTGTCCCCTTGGGACTCTTCTTCTCTCACACTTTAATTATTGGTTTTTGGGGTTGCAGGTGGGAATGTGAGATGCTTTTCGATTACCGTGATGAATTGAATTCCATGGAGAATCTTTTATCATTACCAAAATGATATTAGGGGACTAGGGGGGAGGCAGCTCACTGTAATGCTAGATGATGAGAAACTTCGTGGGGAACACGTCATCAGTTCGTGGTATAGCACAAGTTTATTAAACTATTTTAGTAGTATGAACTGATAAACATTTCCCTTTCTCAATGATAGATATATGTAATTTTCTATTCAAACTATTAAGTTTGAATTTTTTCTCTATGAAATTAATAAAAAACCACAATCATTTAAATTTATTTTAAAATTTAAACACGTGTGAATAATTGTTATGTCGAGTTGACGTTCTTAATCATATCGAACACTAAAAAGATTTGTTTTTATTACTATTATTTTAATAAAAAAAATTATCTTCAAATTAGGTAGGAATTATAAAGAAAGAAGAATGGTTTAGTCTCCCCAAATTAAAACACACATTTTTCTATTTTTGATAGTTTAAGGATAAACACATGAAATTTTCTGTTCAAATAATTGAATTCGAATTCTTTTCTCTAAATTAAAAAAATCCCACTATCAATTAATCTTATTTAAAGGCGTAAGCATATATAAATATCATGTCATGTTGGTGTTTTTAATCATATGAAACACCAAAAGGATACTTTCTATAATTATTATTATTTTAATAAAAATCTCCAATCTTCAAATCAGGCAAGAATTATAAAAAAGAAAGAAAGAAAGATTAGATTATCCCCCAGATTAAAACAAACATTTTCTATTTTTGATTATTAACAATAAATACATATATTTTTCTACAAGTTCGAATTCTTTTCTTTATATTAAAAAAAACCCCACTATTAATTAATTTTATTGAACTACGTAAGCTTGTGTAAATATAGTAGATATTTGTTATGTCAGGTCGGTGATCTTTATTATATCCTCCCAAAAAAAAAAAATACACACACTCATATATTTTCTGTCATGTACCTTTTCTGTAGTGCACATTTTTCATGTAAGAAACCCTACAGCCCGAAAAGAAGGAAAAAAAAAGGGTGAAAATACAAAAGTCTTTTTATTATGAAGAAATGACTTGATCCAAGTCACTCTGAACCGAAGAACACGATGAACATGTGCTAAATTTTTCTCAGAAGAAGGGATAAGCTGTATATGCATCGTAATGTATTGTTCCTGTAGTAAGTCAGGCCATTTCGATTTTGGGTTGCGGTCCATTTCTCCATTATTGTTTGTTACAGGCCTCTGATGAAGACAGCTCTGTGTTTGTGTTTGTAATGATGGTTTAATTAAATTTAATCCTTAATTGTGCATAACATATGTGTATAGGTTTATTTTTGTTATTTTTATTTTTTTGATATCGGTCGAGATATTTTAAATATTTAGATTATTAATTGTCTCGTAAGAAGTGTAAGAAAGAAAGCAAATAAACACATCGAACAATATTCGTCGTTTAAAAATTTGGGTCGGATTGATTTAAATTGCTCTTGCTCGTTGTAGTTTGATTTTATATAAATGTTATTTATTAGAAATTTTCTCCTTTTTTTATAAATAAAAACTTTTCATAAACTTAACAACCGAAAGGTGTAGAAAAATATCCAACAACGAGTCCTTTCAATTTCTTCTTTTTTCTGTAAGCATTTTGTCCGTGACAAAAAGCTATCCAGATAATCGATGAAGAAGGGACTTTGAAAATTCTGCCTCCGACCATATAAAAGACTTTGTCAGCATGGGCTGTTTGGCAACTACATATTCCCACCAAGTCTTAACTGACTCATAGACCCAGAAAGAAAGAAAAAGAGTAGTGGACTTAGTGAAAGCGTCGAAAGGGACACCTGCTTCTGTCACTTACTCTATGGACAAATTTCTTATGTGGTGAATTACTTCTCATTATCTTATCACTTCAAGTTCTAAAGACAAAGGGACAGACAGAAGGTGTGAATGTGAAAATTCTATACAATTACAATACGATTCAGATGATTTGATATGAAGTGAACCGAACTGATAATTTATGGCCCTAAACCTTTCTTTCATAACAATCGTTTGTTAGTAGGAATGAAATTAAATCACCCTTTTGAACACATTTTGGCCTGTGCATCACTGGTTGCTCAATTATGGGATTCGATCGACAACTGCTTGATTAAGCTTGGCAGATCTCTGGTTGATGTTTGAGACATCAACCTTTCTTTTTTATGGCGTGCACGTTTGGGCTCATGAGTCTAAAGTTTATGGGGCTCTTTTCGATTAATGTGAAAATGG
This sequence comes from Theobroma cacao, assembly GCF_000208745.1. Lineage (NCBI taxonomy): Eukaryota > Viridiplantae > Streptophyta > Magnoliopsida > Malvales > Malvaceae > Theobroma > Theobroma cacao. Next base: position 818,956 of record NC_030850.1, read on the forward strand.
TGGCGGGGTCATTTCCTTGCTTGAGAGGTCCTAAATCGAGCCACGTTTCTGCACCCATGGTTCCATGTTTTACCTGTAATTCGAGCTGCGGAAACGTGCTTTTTCTTCTTAAAACTTCAAAGTTGGATCGACAAATTACGGATCCTTTTCCTCTGCAAACTTCGCTTTTCTCTTGTTTTTTGGTAAAGTGAATTTGCCTTGAAGGGAATGGAAAAGTGTTCATGGCCTTGCTTTCACACTCTCGAGCTGTCACGTCTCAAATTCAAGGTTATGAGACCTACCAGACACCACATACTCATGAGATGAATCTCATAAACGTGTAAGGCAACAACATCTTACTAAACTAACTAAATGTAATAACTTTAAAATCTTTTTAAATTTTTTTAATTTTACTAAACGTCAAATTTTTAAATAATACAATTTATATATAATCCTATAAAATGTACAAATTTCTCATCTAGCTATCATCTCTTTACAAACTAAAAACCAAATACTTACATCAAAACTTATAAATGTCAAAAAACATGTATAAATCTTGGGAACCAAAACTCTCATCAAACAAGTCTAATCCTCACACATGAATACCTGTTGAAATTTGTAAAAATGATAAGGATTATAGGAATGAATACAACCACTTAGCAAGTAACTAACATCCTTTCAGCCGGATTAAGCATGCTCAAAAACATTTAAGTCGAAATTATTAATACATATATAAGTATCAAAATAGAATTTTGGGTAATTTCATTCAAAATCATATATTTCAAAATATTTACTTTCAGATAACAAAACAAACATATTTCACATATATTTAAATTTTAGTGATCTCCTATAACATGCTACGACTGCATTAACCCTTGTGGTATAGGTCAGAAATAGAATCATAATTAACCCGGTGGCACGGGTAAGAAGTATATCAAAAGTAATCATTGGTTGTACTGAACAGATATTATAAATATCATTATTCTGTAACAGGTGATACAGTTGAGAGATCAATTTCTAATCACAGAATACATGTTGACATGGTCAACATTTAACCCCCATTGAAAAGGTCAGAGCATAATCATATTAGGAAACAAAACAAAAACATATATTTTTAGATTACTCAAATTTCATAAAATAATATATCAACTTTCTCAAGTATATCTTATATATCTCAAAAGCATATTCGTTTCAAACTAAATATTTATGTTTATATTCGCAAAAATATATGTGCATACATTATACAAAATCATGAACAATTTCAAAATCAGAAATCACGTTTTTCATAAATCACATTCTAAATCCAACATATAAACTCATATACATATATATTTTGTATGGGTGACTTTTAAATTGTTAGATATGTGCTGTATGACACCGGTGTTAAAAAGGTAGGACAGAATCTTGTTTTTCCAACATAAACAGGACAGGCCACTCTTTGTCTGGTCAAACCAGAATTGCTGTTTTCGTTGGTCATATGCATTCTCCGATGTAAGTTCAGTCTTCAAAAAAATTATTTAAGGTTAAAGTTTAACCCTTGCTCTTTCGCATGTGATCTTGCATTTTCTTCATTCAAGTCAGCGATTATATCGCCACGTACCTTTCCAATTCTTTCTCAGGCCCAGTTTGAGTCTTCCAGACAGAAAGCATAGGTAGTGGGCTTGTTGGATAGTGATCCACGAGAAAGCCCTTCTCTTCAAAGGCTTTTCGGTGCTTTAGAGTAGAGAAGACTAGATTGGATCGGATCAAAACTAACCCAAACCTTAAAATTAAGAATGACAACAGACAAAATACTCGTTAATTATGAAATATTCCTACTCAATCTCACAACAGAGCATTCTGTTAATGCTAACATGAATATAGCCACTCTATCTACAAGCTGTGCAAAATAGCTTTAATCTTTGAATGTATGCATGATCATAACAGGGATTAGTCTTCAACAAAAGATATGCAGACCACACACACTTTCCCGGAAAGAAATTTAAGGTCATGAGATGCCTAAAGCGATTTATTTCCTCAATCAATCAGTCAATTCTATTTTAAAAAATGAAAAAGATGTCATAATCCAAGGTCAAAAGAAAGACTTGGGAGATCCTTTGCCATGCAATTTTGTATGGGCCAAGTTGTATAAAATTTCGTTGATTGTTCTCTAAGAGAGACACCGATTTCAGGTTGTACGGATGATTGGTGCATGTAACATTGTTCAAACAAGTTGTACTACCAAGTTTACAAGCTCGATCTCCATGATTCTGGTTCTAGCTACTTAAGATTCTTAAGAATATGTCAATGGTCAAACTAGGTTTCGGCGCAAAATGAAAAAGAAAAAGAAAAACTATCAACTTGGGTTTGTCCTATGGGGTGATGAAGGTTTCAAACTTGAAGCTTCGTTTAGGAACAGTGTCAGAAGGCAAAGTGATAAGTATACGTGCCTCAATCACAATTTAACTTAAAGCAAAAAAGCTAGTGGCTAGTAAGAAGTTGAGGTAGTGGCAATTTATATATACTTGCACAACACATTGCGACAACAAAAGAAAAGGGGCAGCACCGTAAGATGAGTACAAATGCATTAAAATACCAAGCACAATGGAAAACAAAACAGTGGCGAAGTTGTGGCATTAACACGACCAGTAAATTTAATAAAAGTTTATGCAAGGATTTTCTCCAGGGGCTTGGCTTCCAGTTTGGTTTTCACGATCTCCTGCAACTGCTGCTGCTCCTTGGCCAGCTTCTTTAGCCTGGCGAGCTCCTGATCCTTGTTCATCTTCCTCCTGTACATCTCAGCAAACGTGATGGGTCCTCGAGAATTGATTTTCTCTCCCTTCCTGATCTTGAGTGGGTACACGGTTGCATCCGGTGCTGGGTTTTGGAATGTGGCTATTGACAATATGCTGCAGTCTGAGTTCACCACAGCTTGGTGATCAGCGTTCTTGAACCTCCCATTGCTCAGATACTGCTCGCCACAGATAAATTCAGTCACTTTGTGATAAGCCCACACTCCAAAATGATCAATTTATTCATGCAAGAAAGGCCCTCTTTACTAGAGATAAGTGATAAATTTAGGATTTTGAATGAGAAGTAATTAAATGGTAATTATAAAGATAATAATGTTACATATAAAATTTTATATTTCTAATAATAAAAAAAAATAAATATTGAGAGATCACAGCTGTCACCACATGTCACCTCTTGGCTCTGCCCATCCTACGTAGCTAACTTAAATATTATTCTTTTAGGGTCATTTGTTTCTTTCAATCAATAATCCCACCTAACTGAACTGCGGTGAATGACTTGATGCTGAGACCTGCTCAAAGCCTACAAGCCAATGGTACAATGAACTTCGGAGTTGGGACTATGTTACATTGCTCGGACAAGTCATAAGCCACATTAATGGACATTTCAAGTTCAATCTACCAATTGGCCATTTCACCAATGTCCTATTACTTTCAGCTTACCCCGTAATCTAGGGGATATAGAAGTTGAAGTTGTTCTTAACATGGCCATGATCTCCAAGGTTGACTAAGTCTTGCCATTGTCACTGGTAGCCTGAAGCCCACCAACTTGGTTCTGAAGCAACAGGGTGATCGTGCTAGGGTCCGTGTGGCGCTTGAGCCCGACGGTGAGGTAGGGTTGTGGACATTTGGGATAGAAATTGACCACCACTTTCTGATCCATGTCCATGCTTACCTTAGTCAAAGCCTCCTTGTCTAAGTCCATGGCCTCTGGCAACACTTCAAGAAGCTTGCAGGCTAGGCCCATCAGCTTGTCGCTGTACTCCTTTGTCACTTCTACCCATCCCTCTGGCTTATCGGGCCACCTTGAATAGTCCCGGGCCTTGAGTGGGTATGAAAAGTATGCCACAAGCTCTCGCCAGTGTTGCACTGCTTCTCCCTGTAACAAAGATCAACGTCATGGATGGAGGTTATTAAAAACAAAATTTCATGTCTCTGTTATCTGTTGTTCAACGCAGATTTATCATTATTTTAATAAACCAATTGCGTATTTCACGGGAGAAAAAAACCAATTCATAGCTAATAAGATACTTTCAATGATAGTCATAGAAAGAAGCTATATGCCCTGGGAAGACCAGATAAGTCAACAGCAACTAGCAAACAGTCCTATTCAACCCAAAAAAGGGCCAAAAGCAAAGTACCTTAAGGTGGTTGGAGACGATGAAGCCACCCTTCTTGGCACCAGACATATCAAAGCGAAGCTTCTCTTAAGCAGACAAAGCGAAAAACTCCCTGGCATCAACGAAGATACCCCAATTCTCACAAGCCTCGACGATTTTCTTGCGTATCTCAGCCCTCTTGCCATCAACGTCATCGATCCCAGCGAGAGAGATCACGGGATTTCGTTGTTGAATTTGTTGTAAGCAACCTTAGGACGCTCATCTTCATCACGAACAAAGCTTGCCTGTAAGGTTTTCTCTTCTGCAAGGGCAGTGATAGTTGAAGGAGCCATTAACGCTGAACCTGGAAACATTCTCCTGGTTTTAATGGGGCATGCGTTAAATAAGTATTTATCTTCCTTAACAAGGAAAGTTAGCGTAGAATGCGATATAGCTGTTGAGTAGAAGAGGAGATTTATATAAACATAAGCAAGCTGTTTGGAAGGTGAAAAACTGAAAATTAAGAAACAGGGAAGGGCGTGGCAGCCCCAGCTACCCTTCAAAGCTCGTGAGTAACCTCGCACTAAATCCCCTCTCCCTCCCGTGCCCCACTTTCTTGCCCGGTTAATATAATCACGTCATGTGTACTATGTTTTTAACGACGTTTGAAGGGTTAGTAATCGACACGCCAAGTAACTCTGTGGAGAAAAGCCCGCACTTGGTAGGTCTTGCTACCACTTCCGCTGCAGCAACCATAGTATTATTTTCCAACGCCGCCTCTTACAGCCATGGACTCTCCAATCAGGAAAAAGGTTTGCATCATCGGCAGCGGCCCCGCTGCCCGTACGGTCGCCATCTACACCGCCCGTGCTGAGCTGAAGCCCATTCTCTTCGAGGGCTGGATGGCTAACGACATCTCCCCTGGCGGTCAGCTGACCACCACAACCGATGTCGAGAACTTCCTTGGATTCCCGGACGGCATCATGGGCATGGAGCTTATGGATGTGCACCACTCTGCAACGAGAAAATTTATCGTATGGTCCATCTTTAGATGAATCTTCACCTTTTCTCCTGGAAGAACTGAGAAAATTAGAAAACACATGCTCTTGCAGGGGAGAGACCGAGAACTCTTCAACCTCACTTAGACTCCTGAAAACTTGGTGACATGGTTCTTCAGAAAAAAAAAAAAAACTAATGTAAAATACATGATGGCGACCCTCTTTAATTTCCTGTACTTGCACCACTCTGCAAGACTTATTATGAAAAGGAAACAAACTGCAGAATATTTACAATCACTGGCTTATCATCTGCAGTTGCTCCGTTTGTATACTTTCCATAATAATAGTTCATATGGCAAACTGAAATACCTTTCCTTTGTTGATCTGGATCGTTTTTTTTTTTTTTTATTAGGTTCTTCTCTTGGTCACTTCCTGATTCTTGCACTAGAGGAGGCAGAGGATTTCTGTTCCACACACACAGCCAGCTACCAGCCTTTCTTTCCTTGGTTTCTGTTTTTCATTCTAGATATTCTAACACTACAAATATTCTATATAATTATATTGTTTTATTTTTAAAAGAATCAATTTATGTAATTATCTTAACAGAAATAATTGATATAACTTTTTTTTTAAATCAATTTGTATAATTATCTTAACAAGGGAATTTTGTAAATTCCAATTCACTCCATAATTTTTGGATGTTTCTTCTTGTAGGATCATTGATATATTAGTGGACCATGAGAAGAAGTTTGAGGTGTTGGGAGTGTTGTCACAGTGTGTATCCCACTTAGTCACTTACCATAAATAAGGCAAGGACTATTAGTATTTATGGTAACATTTAGATATATTTTGTGGTGAATTTATTCATACAAAAGAAAACTAAAGAAAAGGGTTGAGAGAATCTATAATTTGCTTTTATTTGATGTACCGTAATGTATAATACTTTTACACTATCATTTAATTATAAAATATATATAATTTCATAATAATTATAAAAAGATAAAAGTTCAATTTTTAAAAAATAATGAGTATTTATTTTTTTTAAGATTTTCAATTTTTGATTACATTGGGAAAAAGAATAGTTGTTAAAAATTCTTTAATAGAATGTAAGGTGCATGCTCCAAGTATGAAATGATTACCATTTAGATATCCTTGGCTATGAATCTATGATCACATAAAATCATTATAAAATTAATCAAGAGATAATATTTTTTTTCTCGAAAAAAAATTATCCAACATTTTAATCTCTATTAATTAGAATACCATTTAGAAAATCATATGCACCAGCGCAGGGAAAGCAAGAACATTCCTGCTGTTTTACGGCCAAATTTCACTTGAAAAGGGAGTTTTTCCGGGAATGAGACGGGAAAAACTTTTAGTAATATTTGTTTCGTGCCCCTTGGGACTCTTCTTCTCTCACACTTTAATTATTGGCTTTTGGGGTTGTAGGTGAGGATGTGAGATGCTTCTCATTATATGAAAATGATAAGTATACCTCAATCACAATTTGAATTGAAGCAACAAAGCTAGGGGCTAGTAAGGAGTTGAGGCAGTGGCTTTTATTTTATTTTTTACTTGCACAACATATTGCTACAACAAATGAAAGGGGGCACCACCATAAGAAGAGTAGTGCAAATGCATTAAAACTAGTAAGCACAATGGAAAACAAAACAGTCGCAATTGTTGTGGCATTAACACGACCAGTAAACTTAATAAAGGTTTATGCAAGGATTTTCTCCAGAGGCTTGGCTTCCAGTTTGGTTTTCTCAATCTCCTGCACCTGCTGCTGCTCCTTGGCCAGCTTCTTTAGCCTGGCAAGCTCCAGATCCTTGCTCATCTTCCTCCTGTACATCTCAGCAAATGTGATGGGCTCCTCGAGAATTGGTTGCTCTCCCTCCCTGATCCTGAGTGGGTACACGGTTGCATCCGGTGCTGGGTTTTGGAATGTAGCTATGGACAATCTGCTGCAGTCTGAGTTCACCACAGCTTGGTGATCAGCGTTCTTGAACCTCCCATTGCTCAGAAACTGCTCAGCACAGGTAAATTCAGTCACTTTGTGATTACCCCACACTCCAAAATGATCAATTAATTCACATATGGAAACTCCTCCTTGCAAGAGATCCTACCTAGCTACCTTAAACATTATTCTTTTACAGAGTGTCATTTGTTTCTTTCAATCAATAATCCTACCTAACTAAACTGCGGTGAATTGATTGATGCTAAGACCTACTCAAAGCCTATAAGTCAATGGTACAGTGAACTAGATAGTTGGGACCAAGTTACATTGCTTGGACAAGTCATAAGCCACATTAATGGACATTTCAAGTTCAATCTACCAATTAGCAATTTCACCAACGTCTTATTACTTTCAGCTCATCACGTAATCAATAGAGCATAGTTAGGCTTGCGGGTGTAGAAGTTGAAGTTGTACTTACATGGCCATGATCTCCAAGGTTAACCACAAAGGCCCCTTCAACAGGTTGAACAGTGATCCAAGTCTTGCCATTGTCCCTCGTAGCCTGAAGCCCACCAACTTGGTCCTGAAGCAACAGGGTGATTGTTCCAGGGTCCGTGTGGCGCTTGAGTCCGAGGGTGAGGTCGGGTTGTGGACATTTGGGATAGAAATTAACCACCACTTTCTGGTCCATGTCCACGCATGCCTTAGTCAAAGCCTCCTTGTCTAAGTCCATGGCCTCTGACAACACTTCAAGAAGCTTGCAGGCTAGGCCCATCAGCTTGTCGCTGTACTCCTTTGTCACCTCTACCCATCCCTCTGGCTTATCGGGCCACCTTGAATAGTCGCGGGCCTTGAGTGGGTATGAAAAGTATGTTACGATCTCTCGCCAGTCTTGTACCGCTTCTCCCTGTAACAAAGATCAATGTCATGGATGGGTGTTATGCAAAAAAAATGAAAATTCAATGTCTCTGTCATCTGTCATTCAACGCAGATTTTCATCATTATTTTAATCAACCAATTGCGTATTCACAGCAGAAAAAACCCAATTCATAGCCAATGGTCTCCTCTAAAGTGAGATGACATGCGGCAGCATTCTAATACTTTGATTAAAAACAGTTAGAACCGAGTTGGTTCAACCCGGTCTGACTTAAAAAAGAAAAAAACCCAATTCATAGCCAATGATATACTTTCTAAGATACGATGTGCCCCCGAGAAAACCAGATATGTCAACAGCAATCAACAAATAGTCCGATTCGACTCAAAAATGGCTAAAAGCCCAGTACCTGAAGGTGGCTGGAGACAATGAAGCCACCCTTCTTGCCACCAGACATATCAAAGCGAAGCTTCTCTTCAGCAGGCAAAGCGAAAAACTCCCTGGCAAGACGGGTCATCTCGGAAATGAGTTTAGTATCAACACCATGATCAATGACCTGGAAGACACCCCAATCCTCACAAGCCTCGACGATTTTCTTGCATATCTCAGCCCTATTGCCATCAACGTCATCGATCCCAGCGAGAGAGATCACGGGGATTTCGTTGCTGAATTGGTTGTAAGCAACCTTAGGACGCTCATCTTCATCGCGAACAAAACTTGCCTGTAAGGTTTTCTCTTCTGCAAGGGCAGTGAGTGTTGAAGGAGCCATTGACGTTGAACCTGTAAACGTTCTCCTGGGTTTAATGGGGTGTGCGTTAAATGAGTATTGGCTTCCGTACAAAGGAAAGTTAGCGGAGAAGCATAGAATGCGATATGGCTGTTGGTAAAGCAAGGGGAGGTTTATATAAATATAAGCAAGCTGTTTGGAAGGTAGAAATTAAGAGACAAAGAGGGCCGTGGCAGCTCTAGCTACCCCTCCAAGCTCGTGAGTAACCCACAGCCATCCACCAGCCCTTCTTTTGTTGGGTCTCTGTTCCCCCTTTTAGAATTATAGTACCATATTATAATATAATTTTAATAAGATATTATAATTTAATTAAATAATAATATTTTATAATAATTTTAATTAAATAATTTATATAAATATTTTAACCCTCTTTTTAAATTGAAAGATAAACTGAAACTTGAAATCAATTAAATACAATATAACGTAGTGACATGACAAAACATAACACAAAAGATAAATATGACAAAATAATATTTTTCTTTGTGTCGTGTTAGATCACATTTATCTTTTGAATTATGCAATATAATATTAATAAAATATTATAATCTAACAAAATAATAATATTATATAATAATTTTAAAAAAATTAGTTTATATAATTATTTTAACAAGGAATTTTTTTAATTCCAATTCACTCCATAATCTTCAGAAGTTTCTTCTTGTAGGACCATTGTTATATTAGTGGACCATGAGAAGAAGATTGAGATGTTGGGAGTGTTGTCTAAATAAGGCAAGGACTACTGCTACTTGCATTAACATTTAGATTTATTTTGTGGTGAAGTTATTCATTACCAAAGAAAAATTAAAGAAAGGAAGAAGAGAGAATTTATAATTTGGATTTATATTTGATGCATGGTCAAATACTTATAAATTATCATTTAAATATAAAATGTTAGTTCATAATTATGTAAAGATAAAAATTCAAAAATTCTTTGAAATAATATTTTTAAAATTGTGAGTGTTTAGTTTTAGAATTTTTAATTTAAAAAAAAATTAATTTGATGCTATAAAAGAAAAAAAGAAAAAAAAATTTAAATTTTTTTTTAATATCAAACGTAAACTCATTTAATTTTACTATAAAAGAAAAAAAAAGTGTTTCTTTAAAAGTTTTGATTTACTCTTTAGTTTGATGCTAAGAAGTGCATGGTCAAAGTATGAAGCTATGATCACATTAAAAATTAAAAAAAAAAAGAAGTTTTTATCTTATCGTTTCTTTGTTAGAGAACCCCAATTTATATAATTTTATTTTTTAAAATTTGATAAGATATAAAACCATTATAAAATTAATCAATAAACAATTTTTTCTCAAAAAAAAATCCAACATTTAATTTCCATTAATTAGCATACCAAATATATAATTTTTACTTAACAAATCCATTATGGGTAGAAAAAAGGTTATGGATATGGTAAGATATGTGGTGCATCTATAAGCCACATGGGTGTATATATACTTATTTTGGCTTAACTAATATTAATTTTTCCCAAAAAGGTTACTCAAAATTGAAGAAAAGAAAAAGGAAATAGAAAGTCAAATAAAGAAAATGAACAACTCTCCTAACATTTAATGATCAGTATATATTAAATTCTTGCTAACTAGCCTATTAATTAGTGACCCTTTTCAAGTAAAAATTTATTTCATAAAGAAAGCTAAATGTCTTGACATACAAGTTAGGTCCACCATATATTCTTTATTAAAAATTAATAGAGAAAATCCCAATTAGTTAATTCATTTGCATTCTTTGGGTTAAAAAAATTTTGGGTTTCCTAACAAATTTCCATCCCTCAAGCCATTTTGGTGTAGCTAAATGTACTTTTTCTAATTATGATAGCAAAGCATTCTTCAAAAATAAATAAATTAATTAATTAAATTTGGTAAAATACCAACAAGATCAGAGGTAAATATTCCTAAGTAGGAAATATATATATATATATATATATATATATATATATATATATATACGTGAATTAAGCAGTAAACAAATTGTAAAGAAGGATTGGTATGGTTTGGTTCCTGTATTGTTAGAAGCTTCCTGGCCAGCCCTCACATGATTTCACCTAACTCCTTTTTATCTAAGCCTTGCATGTGCCTAACAACCCCTTTGCTTTGAGTATTATATATATATTTTATCTACTGCATTGCAAAATATTTTGTATGACCTAGTTGTTATATAAAGTACATTAAGTTTGACGGGTGTTAATTTTTTTATTAAATTAAGAATTTGTGTAAATATAATAATTTTTTTTATAAAATCGTAAACTTATAGAGATATTAGAATTTCAAAAATAAAAACAAAAAAGAATATCTTCTGCTTTGATTTAGATAAAAGTTTTTACAATTATCTTCTGCCAACTTCAATTAAGAACAATGCACGTCCATCATTTTCAATGCTTCCCAAAAAAAGAAAAAATCACTTGCAACGACCTTGAGCCTAAAGCTATATAATTTTTTTGGGCCTGTCCTAGCCCAATTTCATTGACCCAATCTAAGCCCGTTATGCCACATTATGGGCTTCTTGAGAAACCCATTCCCTCAGTTTAAGCCAATTTATTGTCTCAATTACCAATGCAAGGGATACATAATTGGACCCATATTTACCTTTAAGTCCATGTATATATATGTATATATGTATATATATGTATAGAATCTCTTGATCAATTTGGTTAAACTATTTCCAATTCCTTTTGCAATGATTCATCCTAAACCCTTCCTTCCAAGAAAAATTGAGTACATTATATCTGTCAAAGAACAATGCCAGCTATTCAATGTTCAATACCCTGCTGGCTTCAACACCAATGCTTTTCTATTTAACCCAAAACCTGACTTCCAAAATATTAGATTAATATAAATATGGGAATTTCAGTCTCTGCTGTTTTAAGATTGGGAAAAAAAGAGCTTTGCCATTGGAAAAACTAGTCAAATTATTGCCATTAATAATTGACTATTGTTCTTGGCCACATCAGAGCTGGGACAGGCCCCAAAGCTGCTTCCGAATTGGCAATGCACATGGGATTCTTTTTCTCGGATGCTATGCTAGTACAGCTTCAACATAAGTATTTTAATGCATGTTGCAGATGCTCTCCACTGTATAAATGCTCTCAACCTGGATCCATATCTTACTTCACATCTTTGTCTCTCTCTTTTGCAGCTTTGCTACAAAACAAAGATGGCCATCTCCAGAAACATTGCTGCTTCACTTGTTGTTTTCTCTCTCTTGCTTCTCCACCTCACTCAAGCTGAAGAACTGGTAATGTGACTGGAAACCCTTTTCTTTATTGATTCTTGAAGGACAAAAAGATCAAGGAAAATTTGCAGCAGCTAGCCATGGTATTTGATAGCTTAATTAATATAATCTGTTATGTTGTGCAGATGAGCTTTGATGGAGCAGTAGCACCGAGCCCTTCACCGCAGCCACAGACCATTGGTAACCATAGAACCTACTAAGTAAATCTTAAATTGGGATTATGTTATGGTTAAAAACTTGTTAATGTTTCTTTGATTCATTCATGGCAACATTGTTCTGAATTCAGATTGCGGAGTAGCCTGTCAAGGGAGATGCAAACTATCAAAGAGGCCAAATCTCTGCAAAAGGACCTGCGGGAGCTGCTGTGCCAAGTGCAACTGTGTTCCCCCAGGAACCGCTGGCAACCATGAAGCCTGTCCTTGCTACGCCCGATTAACCACACGCAACAACATTCGCAAGTGTCCTTGATTTCATAGCCATATATGTTCAAGATTCATTATGTTCTTGAGGAAGCAATTTCATGTTTCCTCCCAAAATAATGCAAATGAACAAATCTTTCCATTTCCATATTTCTGCAATCTGTCATTTTTCTGTCTTAATGATTGATATAATAACTTAAAGGAATTTATTGGTAAATATAGAGAGAAACCAACATTGCAATGTGAAATATCAACCGGAATTTGACATATAAAGGGAAAATTTTGGCTAATTGATTATTGTAAACTGAACGAAAAGAATAGTAGAAACTAAAGAAATTAAGCAATTAAAACCAATAAAGATAAAAAGAAAATACTTTTATTTATAAGAAGAATAGCTGTTCTATACAGAAGGTTAAATATGAAATCAAGCAATCAGGCACATCGTTGAGGTCTAAGTCTCTAATACCAGCATGCCAATTATCTTTCTTATAACAAAGCATTGATCCAGGAATCATTTTCAAAATGATTGAACTCATCAGAAACAATGTTGATTTCCTGATCATTAGCAAGAACCTGACTTTCCATTGCACAAACTGAACCAACGAGCAAATCTTCAGGGCTATCTGAATCGAGGTTGAAGTCGTAAATCTGATCAGAAAACAGGTTTTCATGCAAAGAAATGTAAAAGTTTCCGTCGTCTTCTCTTTGACACTTGCTGATTCCGCCTACAAGAAAACCTTCTTCCACCGTAGGGTTGACGGCATTAATTTGATTAGGCAAACCATCGATTTGAACACCACGTTGACCCTTATTGTTCGTACCTTCAATACTGGCATGATCACTATCAGTATTGCTCTTGACCAACGGCAATGACAAAGGTGCAAGGGTCTTGGACAGTTTAAAATCTTCAGCTACGCTCTGGATCTTGATTCTCTTATCTCCTCTCAGATTAAGTTCTTCTTCTGCTTGTTTACGTTTAGCTTTTCGTTCTTCACTCACCTGATATTCTAGAAAAGAACACTTATTGGTACCATCAGCAGTTGAAGCGATTGCCATGGCTGAGCTATGTCTGATTCTGATGGCACCTTGCATGACTGAGCTATTCCGGATCTTGTTGCTCATACCCTCTTTCCGATTAAGCTCCTCTTCTGCCTGATCTCGTCTAGCTCTTCGTTCTTCAGTCACTGGAAAAAACTTCTTGGTATGATCAGCAGTTGAAGCGATTGCCATGGCTGAGCTATGTGGGATTTTGATGGCAGCTTCCATGACTGATCTATTCCGGATCTTGTTGCTCTTACCCTCTTTCCGATTAAGCTCCTCTTCCGCCTGTTTTCGTCTAGCTCTTCGATCTTCACTCACTGGAAAAAACCTCTTGGTACCATCAGCAGCTGATGAAGCGATTACCATGGCTGAGCCAGGCATGGTTCTCACATTAACGAGCTGCAAACGAGATTGCTTACACATTATTGCCATAGCTACTTTCTTGAAATCAATGAGGTCTGCTTCTCTTGTAACCCTGACCTAATCTAGAAATGCGTCAAATTTGCAGGTTGAGCGGGAAAGCAAACGCGTTGAGCAAGATGAATCACTCCCAAACTCTCCCACGAAATGGGAAACTAACCAATTCTTTTGGAATTTAAAAGTGCAAGTTGTGGGCTTTAAATCAGCCCAATCTTCAAAAGAGAAATGGGCTCAACCCAAAATTTAAGGGCCAGTTATGGGCTTAAACCTTAAATCGTAGCCCAATTAATGGAAATAAAACGAACCGTGCCTACGGGAACCGTAGGCAAGAATAAATCAAATATAGAAACTTTCCAACGGCTAGTTCTTTTCTTTTTCCTTTTTGCATCGATGCGCCAGTCGGACGCTCTAACGGTCGAATTTGATAATTCAAATCTCCATATAAACTCATCTCAACTTGGCCCCTTTTGAAAACATTTTATGTTTCTTTCCTTTCTGATTTGATCTCCATTGCTTTCTCTTTAAAGTTTCGAGCAAGTTTCCATCGTCCTCGATTAGAAAAGTTCATTTCCCGGCGACCCAAATATTTTTTTTCCGGTGACTAGAAGATCAACTGATTGATTTTTTTCTCCAATGGAAACCCCTTCATCTACAAGGAGAGCCACCAGGTCACAGACTGCTTTGAACAACAGTATCCCTGTTTCCAGTGAGTTGCTTTCACTTTTCCTTTTGTTTTTGATAGGAAATAAAAGATTTATAAAACTGGGTTTTCTTGTTTAAAGAAAGAAAAATTAATTGTTTTATTTTTTGATGGTTTCTTGTAGAAGGAAAGAATGAAGAGTCTGAGAAGAGTGTGTCGAAAACAAGAACAAGAAAAGGAAAGCAGCAACAAGAAAGGTCTGCTCTTATTGATATAACAAATGATTCACCCATCGTTGGGCTTGCGATGGAGACACCATTGTCGGCTATAGCTAAGCAGAGGACTAGTAGAGTCAAGAACATTACGATGACTCCTGGTTCTGGTGAGGCTTTGCTCAGGGGTCAAGTCAAGACTCTCTTGCAGAAGGTCGAGGAAGAGGCCGTGCTTTCAAAAGTTTCATTGGAGAGCCGTCCTTTTCTTCATCTCCAAGGCTGCGTGAATTCCCCCATGGGACTTCTTGCCCCTACTCCCGCAAATACACCACAGATCTTGAATCTTTCTGAGGATGGGGGCATTAGCAATAGTGGGTTGGGTTCAATAGTGATGGCTCTTCCTGTTGTTGAAGAACAGTTGAAGATATCTGAGGTTAGTTCTTTTACTGTGAACTTCTAATTTTCAAATTGCATAATCTTTTTTTTATACCTTTATGGAACTTAATATGATTGAAATGCTTCGACCATACTTTTGTTGAACATGTTCAGGTGGTGAGTGGCATCTTTGAAGGGAAGAAGCAAGAAGGGAGTCTTGAATCCCAGAGAAGTCTGATAACTAGGTCTTTGCTGCTGGATTTTTCTGAGAAATCTGAATCCTCGGAATCATCAGAATGCTCATCTGTGGTGACTGATCAAGGAGTGATAACTGGAGAGAGTAGTGCAAGCAAAGAGAGGCCATCCCCTGATGATGACAACTCCTCTATGTGGTCTATCCAGGGGAATGCAAGCGCCCATGATGAAGATGAGGAAACAATTGAAGAAATGGGAGATGACTACTATGAAGAAGAAGGAGAAGAAGTAGATGATGGAGAAGAAGAAGAGGAAGATGGAGGATTGATTGATGAGCTCTGTGAAGGTCTAAGCAAGGTAAGCATGGAAGAAATGTTCACAGGAAAGCACACAAGATTCGTGTACAACAGTGATGATGAAATTGAAGGGGAAGAAGAAGAGAGTGTAGAGAACGAGGATGCAGCTGGTATCCTACGCTTGAAGGGATTGCCATCACCAAAAGGGAAGCACCTGCGCTTTCTTCTGGAAGAACGAGATGACTGATAAATTTTTTGGTTTTAATTGGTGGGGGGTAGGATATGATTCGGTTGTCCTTCTTGACACCATCTCTGGGCTTCTTTTTGTCATTGTCACTGTCTTATCTCTAAAACAGATGAAAATGAGGTCTGTGCTG
Organism: Theobroma cacao; assembly: GCF_000208745.1. Taxonomy (NCBI): domain Eukaryota; kingdom Viridiplantae; phylum Streptophyta; class Magnoliopsida; order Malvales; family Malvaceae; genus Theobroma; species Theobroma cacao. The sequence goes on from NC_030850.1 coordinate 834,875, forward strand.
TTTTTTTTTTTTTGTTGGGGTAATGAATTTCATTGGAAAAACAGAAGCCTGTGTAGGATCACAAATGAAGTGATTGAATAAATCTGATTCTTCTATATTATTCAAAGTTCCTTCCTGTCTTTACCTCTCAAGTCTTCCTTTTCTTCTATTCAGTACTAGGCTTTTTTATATGCAGAAAAAGAAGTTTTGAAACATTTTTAAAGTGACGAAACTGTTCCTTGAATTGATCAATAAATCATTGAGGCTTTCCTTTCTCCAGATTTGGTGCCAAAATCAAATCTGAAAACAATTTCTAGATTTCTAAAATAAAAAGGACATGTATATATGTACATAATTTACAACATTTGTATATATATATCAAAACCATGGATGCCATGTAGGATCCATCATGCACAAATTCCTAGGCAGCAATGCAGCATCAACTAACTCAGTAACACCCCTCTGTACTGACTGAGGTGGCTCCATTGCATTCTCCTCCTGAAACAAACAATCAGGCGGGTTTATGTCAGATGAGCAAGAAACATGCAACGGACAAACATATTAAGAAAAAGAAATTTTTTCCATGAAGGATATAAGTACAACTTTTACCTCTTCAGAGAAACACTGTGGAGCTATTCCGCTGATCCGGCTGATAACACTATCCACATTGTTAGTAACCTTATGTTTGAAGTCAACAGGGTTCAAACTACCCCCTCCAGCAGCAGGAGCAAGAGGCATCATCCCAAGTGGTCTTCTCCAAGACCATGAAAGCAGTTCATCGCGGAAAAACATGGCTAACTGATACCACAAATGCTGACTTTGCTGCAATGCATGATAGTGTAGAAAAGGTGAATCAACATTGTTGTCATTTAGATGGTTTTGTTGGTTAGTTTCCACACAAATGCTCAGGAAAACTTACTTTGGGTGAGACTACAGCCTGTGCTGCAGCACACATTGCAGATACAATAAGGCCCTCCACGCCAAAATGGGAGAAGAATGCTTGCATGTTCCTTGTCAGACGGAAAGGCACTGGTTCACTAAATTCAATCATTCCGTTCGCATCATATGCAGGATGAAAATCTGTCTGGAATATTTTCCCCGTGTTTTTCGCAAACAAGATCTTATTTGGAGACCTTCCTCCAATTTGCAGCATGAAAGACATGAAACTTGACAGGGCCAACTGGATAGCAAATTGCTTTTTGAAAGCCCACATATGATTGACACTTGGCAAGGTCTTGTACATGTACTGGGAAAAGATACCATCTGTTACGAGATTTTTTGTTATATCTGTATATGCTTGGAGGCGGAGATCTACTACAGCTTCAGGTGAAATTTGTCCAGATATGGCCTGGTTCAATTGCTCCTTGAAATAGGTAATGGGAAGATCTGCCTCTCGGTCATTCCTTGCACAGTGGTTTTCATAGACCTCCAGGAATGTGCTATACATCAAATCATCTTCAACCATGCGCACCTGTTAAAATAATTGGTTATTCTTATATCTTGGAGGGAATAAAAAGGAATAGCGTGGTGGGACCAACTGTTAAGCAGGTTCAGTCTGCATGGATACAAAGCTATGTAATATTTCTTACATGATATCTACAGAAAACGTTTCATGCCTACAACAGAACTATAAAAGAAAATCAAGAATTGGAGAAATTATCAGGCAAGGCTAAATCACCTGTGACCAAACAGGAATTATAATGGGCGTGTGAATGCATATATGACGACGTCTGGATTCCTTGTGCTTATCAAACATTTGGTTCATTACACGGAAGAGCTGCAATATCCGCTCATCGCTTCTAGCATTAGGAGTCAAAGATGTCTGGACAATAAAATGTCGTTGAGAACCATCAGAGCCAATCAGAGTCAAACGGCGAAAACTGCTTCCATGCCTTCGAACTATTGGTATATCAGCTCCAACCCGGTCTAACTTCACTGTGTGGTCAGGGGCAATTTCCTGGAGGTTCAAGAGATGTTAAGTTTAATTAGATCAAGAACAAACAGATTGAAAATTGCAAGTCAACTTTGGTGTGTATGCTGCATTCTTTTGAAAAATTCAGGGAAGTTTCATAATATAAATGCAGTCTGGAAGACTAGAATGGCAATCTCCAGTCCTTTTCTTGTGTTTTACAACAAAAGGAGGACAGTAATGAACAAAAGTGCTCATTTTTTTACCTGATCACTAAAATACTGCCCTGGAATCTCTACATCAACCACATGAAAGTCACGTAACACCCTGCTTTCATCCTCCAGCTTCAGAACAGCTGGAAACCTGTCCTCAACGTTGCTCTGGAGTATATTTTTCCAGTGTTTTAGTTGTTCAGTCAGTTCAGAAAGAGTGGCAGGAAAAGTAGCTGTACTTTCTGGATCCAGATCACGCTCAAAATCCTGCTTGTACTCCCTAACAAAATCTACATGCTTATTAACAGCATCTGCAGAGAAGCAAGCCCTGCAAACACCAGAGAGCTCCTTCTTGAGAGATTGGGGAACTTCTGCTGTAGTAGCAGTTGGGTACTTGTAACAGCGGTGCAGCAGGGCATTAACCACTGCCAGAAGTCTCTCCTCAGGCAGAGTAACAAACCTTGAACCAATTTCTGTTAAAAGAACCTGCAAAAAGGTAAAGCCCAAATTTATAACATCCAATTGGCATCTACTGAATGGTGCAGGAAATACAGCAAACAAGACAGTTATTACCTCATGGCTTATTTATATAAACATTAATGGACAATCATTTTGAAGAATGCATGTCAAGAATAGTCATGAAACAGAATGTTACTTCCCTTCAATCAAGGTCCACTCTTCCTCGGTACTTATGAGATGTGTAACAATAAATTGAATTCAGTTTTCTATAAAGCATTTAAGATTTGTGGAAAATATGACATGCATCATCAAAGTGAAATAGAAAAGGGTAGAACAGAATTTCTCACCTCAAGTTCACCAGCCAAATTAGCATGCTTGCTTCTTAGGGCCTCCATAATATCCTTAGCAGCATCAAAAGCAGTGGCAGCAGAAGCAACCAAACCCATCGTACCATTACGCCTCATTGCACCCTGCCCACCATCACTGATACTTGAAGAACTTTGTTGCAGAGGTTGGTCATTTCCTGTGTGCACACTGCTCTCTGTTACAGTGGACCGCTCAGGTTCTTGCCCATGAGAGTTCCCCCCATCATGAGATCCAATTCCAGTACCAGATTGACTTCCTTGATGAACTGGATTGTCTGGTGCTAGATTGCCTCCAGTATGACTCTGTACTCTAGCATTTCCATCAGCCAAGCCAAGAGAACCAGAATTGGTACCAGAGATATTCTGTTGCAACCTTTGCTGAGCCATGGCTATTCTGCCAAGTTCCGACTTATTTGCAACATCACGACGCTCAAGCAAATATGTTCTGAGCCAGTAATACAGTGCCTGGAAGTTTAAATGGAAAGAAGTCAGGGAAGAAATTACAAGAATGATATGTGTAACATACAAATAATGTGTTTATTATGTGGGTAAGAAGGAAAAACATTTACCTGTGGATAAACAGTAGCAATTTTAAGAAGCACAAGTTTGCAATGAGATGCTTCTGTCCTTTGCAAGGAAAGTAATAACTGTGGAATCCAGGAAAGCCAGACCCAGTGGGGAATTTGGTCCAAATACTTATCAAATGACCTTCCCACGGGTTCACTGGGAGTATCAAAACTGAGAAGATACAGAACACGAGCTAGATGGCTTCTCGAATTAGAAACACCAAATTTAATCCCTTGAAGAAAGCAGCTAACAGCATATTCTAACCAAATCTCATCATGACTATCTTTATAAGCCTGTAATGTCAAAAAAAAGATCAGTGCCATCTCTAGTTAAACATCGAAATTTATAGCATGAAAAAGCAGATAAATAATACCATGTCACAATAATTTCCCCAGCTTATCCACCCTTTAGGCAAATTTTTGAAAAGGGTGATGGCATTGGAGTATGCAAGATTAGCCCCTTCAGAGTCATTTAACTTTAATAGGAAGTCCCCTTTAAGACGAAATATTTCTGCCTTGTTTTTCACAGGAAAATATTCCAGATTAGTGCTGCTGATCAAATTAAGGCCACTAGTCAGTTCTCCCTTCATTTCAAGATATGCCTTTGCCTGCTCTGTAATCTTAACAAAGGCCTCCTGCATATATTCAAAAGAAAAATAGTAAGAAGCTTTCAACTACCACCCATTCCTTCATCTTGGCAGCATCGAAAAAAGTCATTTCAGTTAAAGAAAACCAAAGAAAATCAATTAGGTTAAAGTGTTATGGTGCTTGGCAGTTGACACACTATCAAGCAAGTATCAGATACTTCATGCTCATTCAGGATACTAAAACTAATCAAAATTATAAAAATAGGATTAGAAATCAAATTAGGAGAGCTTTGAAAAAAGTATGAAGCTTTTAATACATAAGCCGCTAAAGAAAAGAAGACTAACTTTCAGATACTTAGTACCTAAATAAAACAAAGAAAAGATGTCAAGTCAATTAAGGTGAAAGCATGTTAATATATTATATCATGATATTTAGTACCTGCACTTCCATAGTTGAATGGCCATACATCTTTTCAAGTATCGCCACACATACATCATAAAGGCCTTGCTTACGAGCAATGCGAGCAAGCTTATTAACATTCCAAGCCTTATCACGGTAACCAAGATGATGAAGTTGTGGATTTGTGGTGCTGAACTCTTTAAATGCGTCTATAACACCATTATACATTTCATTCCTCCATTGGAGCAAATCACACCAGACGGACATATTATCCCATTCATTTGGAGTTCTCAGTCTCCAAGTCTCAAGGATGTCTTTGAGATCAGCATATAGATTTCCATGCACACCAACCACAGAATTGCCAGAAACTTTGTTCCCATTGGCAATGTCCACAAGAATTCTGGCAGATTCTTGAACTTCAACTAATTGCTGAAACTGCTGCAGAAGAGGAACCCTGGCATGCACAGACATTTCAGGCAATTGCCACCAATGTTCCAAAGCAAGATCAACACCCTTCCCAACTATGTTATCTGCATCCCCTACACCATTTGTATTTCTATCATGGAGGGCAAAAAAGGCTTGAATGAGACGGAGTTTTGGAGTTTCTTCTACTTGAGCCTTAGGGATTACATGATCCTTCATGTATGCCCAATCAGGTAACTTCCAAAGGCAATCAAGTAGAATTTCATAATTCTCAACAGTCTTTCCAAAGTCTACCAATGCATCCCACTCGCTAAGTTGAGTAGAACAGTAAATCCATTGCTCTTCCCAAAGACACATTTCAGCTTTAGGTACAGTGTTGTTATATGTGCCTTGAGTTGCCTTAATCATAGCTTGGGAAAAGAGGCTTCGAGCACGCTCCCAATAACCATGCTGAACTAGTGAAAGCCCAGCTTTGGTTTCTGCAGTGACTGACCTTTTCTTCCACAATCCACACCTCATATCTTCTTCATTGAGCAAACGATAAAGCTCAGCCAGAGACTCAGAACACTTCGTATCATTCATGAATAACATGACATGACTTTCCAGCAGAGCCAATGCAATATGCCATGCATTATAAGTTTTCCCTATGTATTTAATGAGTTCACTGGGCATTCTAGGCTGAGGATGGCTCAATTGAAGCCCTTCCAAAAGTGCTTGTACAACATTTGGTCTGCTGGCTTGCTGCTTCTTATGAAAATCTTTTGATAGGAGAGTTATCATTGGTTTAGCTAGAGCAACCTGTTCTTCTTTGTGTAAGGTAACCCAGACAATAGGAAAAACCAACACCCACAAATGGTATGCAACATTTGAATCTTTGTGAGCAAGCTCCCTCAAAGGAATAACCAGATCAGAAACCTGGACAAGAGGAAAGAGGTTAACTTTAAATGGGATAATTTAAATATCCAGAGAAAGTGCAGACATGTTTCAGCATAAGCAACTGCAATGTTTTAGCAATGCCAAGGGAATGAAACAATTAACTAAGAAATGACACTATTAGTTGACAGAGTCATTTTGAACAGTCTTGGAAAAATTGAGATGGCTAGAAACAAATGAGTAAAAATGGCGGAATTACTGTACGCCAGTCATTACTCAAGGACCCAAAAACATTAAAAAAAATGTAAGAACCTGAAGCTTGCTCATTTCATTCAGAAATTGTGCGTGTTTGAGAACAAGGCTATCAAGTGTCAAAGGAGCTTCCTCAGAACCCTCTGGAACTTCAGCAACCTGGTGCTGCATTCCAGAACTATCTGAAACAGAACCAGAAGCAACAAGAGGTAGAACCCTTGCAGAGTTAGGAGCAAGCGTAATAGGTTTATCCTCAACTAAGATTGCTAACAGGAGATCAAGACCCTGCTTGAGCCAGAAAACATCACTTAAAGCTTCCCAGTCCTGTATTTGGATGATATATTGCAACCTTGTGAACAAAGTCTTGCCAAGTGACTCATGATACAGGGAGAAGAACTTCATTCTAACTTCTGGATCTTTTGCCCGGAGACCAAGCATGAATTGCCTTTCTACCTTCTGAAATACCTCTTGACGCAGAGTCAGTGGATACCTGAAATTGAATCAAATCATACTATTAGTTTCTAAGTAAAACATAATTCAAGTATCTAACTTAAAAAATGTAAAAGTTAATTACTTATTTGAAACAGCACAAATGCCATAAAGAAGCTGAAGATATTTTCTGTCCCACTCTTCCAAGGCACTGGGCTGGAAATTTTGCTTATCAACCTGTGAAAGCTTCTGAAGGAAAGAAACAATTTCCTTGGGAGTGAGAAAAGTATTAGAGGAGACTGACGTCCCTGGCTTGCTGAAGTCATCTTCAATCCAACCTTTTATCACATCAAGTATACAAAGAAGCACACTAGCATCAGTTCCCTTCTCTGAAAGCAAGGCATTCAAAATTTGAGTTACAGATCTCTTGCATTCAGCCACAAGCATGACCCTCTCACTAATAAGCTTCAAGACAGATTTTAAGTTAGAGATGACTGCTCCAACGTCAGCACCTTGACGAGATGAAGTGACAGAAGAATCAGGATCTGTTCGCTGACCCTAAATATAAAAGATTTCTCGGTCAATCTAGTCAAAAATGGTTTTGAGGGTGTAATGATGTTGATTTCTCATGAAAATAAAATGTCTAAAGGAAATATACAATTAAAATGTAGAGAATACAGTTAGTAATTCATGCAAATGAAACAAAGTGATCAAACATTTCTTATGTTGGCGTACACCAAAAGCAAAATATGTATTGATACTTCTGGCACATGGAAAATCACAATTAAATCAATGGAAGAAAAACATACAAACATACATCATAGAAATATTCAAGGATATCACCAATTCCTAGTTAGTTCCTTCAGCATCTAACTTCAAAGTAACATTGTTCATGCCCAAGTAGTAACTTTCATTAAACGTTTATCAACTATCAAAAAGCAGAACAAGAGGAAAACTGCAGAGCATTAACGCCGAGAAATTTTGAAACCAAAAAAAATTAAACTGCAGAACCACACACATGCACACATTGGGTGTCTTGCTAAACCTATGTATATATGTGTGTATATGTAATTAGAGAAACTTAAATGAAACCAGGCAAATAGCATACTTGTCTCAAGTGTGAGCCAGCTGACGATCCCATATCACGTGCAAGGCGTTGAAGGATACGAACTAAGATGAATGGTTCAATGAAGTTCTTTTGCACCTCTGTCAATGTCTTAATAACAAGCAGCACAAAACTAATTGAATTAGCAGAGTTATCTTCACCAGATGTCTGAGCTGTAACAGTAGTGATGTGCTTCTGAATCAGCTCATCCACCTTTTGATACAAAAGCTTTACATCTGGTGGTGTAGTACCCGCATCCGGAGGAAAAGCAACGAAAACCATTTTCAACAAGGAGCACAATGACTTTCCAGCATCTAACATTTTATACTTGAAACAAGGTTCAAGAATCTGACGAAGTTACAGCAACAATGAATTACAAAGTAAAAGTCAGTAAAGGCCTGAGTTAAAAAGGAAGAAGCCTATTGAGCAGGAACTTACCTGGGAAATCTGATTGATGTTATTTCTAATGAACAAATGTGGCTGCTTTTCTAAAACCTTGTTCATGACATCCAAGCCTTGTGCAAGAGCCGTGGAAGGGTCCTTTGACTGAGATGGCTGAACGCTGCTCAGTAGCTTTTCTAAATAATTGAACTTGACATTGGCATTTGGCCACACCTCCAAAGCTTGTGAAAGTAACTCTAAGGCTTGTTTGTACAAAGTACTTGCTTCCTTATCCTTGGGCTCAATTACTAACGCAACCTATTTCCAAAGCAAATTTGGAAGCTTCATTAAATCAAAAGAAATGAACTAAAAACTAATAATTTTCAGATGGATACAAGATATGCTACAAAAAAATATTACACAAACAAACGCCGAGACGAATGATAGTCTAAGCAACAAAACCGAATGATGCCAAGCAGAATTTGCATTAACTTTCTAAAATCCATCTTGGACAAGCACCATGTCCACACTCAGGGCAAGCAAATTATCACTCTTCACCAAGTGTTTATGGATGGGAATTCTTCTTGCCACATTCCTGGCAGTTTCAGTCATTTACGAGGTAGATAGATATTCTTGAAGAATATCTCTAAGACTAATTTGCAATTAGAAGGAGATGGATTCAAACCTCAACAGTCAATGGAAATTAATATAATCCGTTTAGAGTTGCATGTGAAGTGAAGCTGGTAATCCACACATGAAAGTAATCAATAAACAGCATTTATTGGCGTCAATCAATTTCATGAATCATCTTTGATATTTATATTTTCAAGAAACAGATCATTAAAATTAGATAGCTATATAAATTTTAGGGGCCTTGCAAGGAACTTACAGATTCCAACTTACAAGGAAGAGTCTTAGTGAAAATAAAAGAAACCCAGAACTTAAAAGCACAAGTCAAAAGAAAGCCTCACTCGTATAAGAAAATTGATAATCATCTCTTCCATGGCAGCATTTGGCTTAAATTCTTCATCGGGTTGGCCAGCAGATCCCGGGGTTTCAATGTTTGGAATTGATGAAGCAGCACCAGGTGACATGACACAGAGGGATTGAAGACCAGGTTCAACTTTAACCCTCTTAGTTGAATCTTCAGGGAAAGCAGAACTATCAACCGGACGTTTAGGATCAGCACTAGCAGAAGTAGAGTTAAACGCATCATCGATCTGACTGGGCACATCACCTTCACTCACAACTTTCATTTCATTTTGCCGCTGTCTTTCCCAACCAACCACCAATCCAGCAAGTTCAATAGCAAGACGCCTGTTTTCGGCTGTAGTGTTATATGGCAAACCAAGTCGACTGAGAGAATTCACCATCTGAGGCACAAATTGTGCTCTGCAGCTGTAGAATAGTTCTGAATGGCGGACAATGAGCTGGAAAATGTGAATCAAATTAGGGATCGAATGACCTTCCTCAACCAAAATCTTCTTGGTGTATCTTATCCAGATAGGCATGCGAGAATCCCCAAGAGGTAACCTTCTTGGTAGTGCTGGCATTAGAATATCAAGGGCCTGCTTGACCAACATTTTATTCTCGGGCTGGCAAGTTCTAAGGAGTGCAACAAAAACCTACATTTTAAGTCCATATCAGAATATTTTCGTATATAATAATCTAATAAACAAAAAAAATGTCCAGTACAAACATTAGCGAGTGTGCATGTGCTTACATTTGCAAATGTTCAGTGGATGTCAGGCAAATAACTACATGACACAATTTATTTCACTGCATAGTCAGTTGGGTTATGAAGTAAAAACCGAGAGGTAGGAGTAGGGCACCAAAAGTAGTTACACTACATTCTGTTCATATTCTGATCCAGTACAATGCATTATAAACAGAACCAAACTAAACAGAACCAAACAGCCAACCCAAATTTGAATAATCATTCATAGAATCTATCTTCTAATTGGTTCACTATGAGATATCAAAAACTCACACCAAGAAAAACAAGTACTATCAAATTATGGTGCTTTTTTGCATCATTAGTGCTGCAGGTACCTGAAGGATAATTTTTTCTGGGGCCTGATAGGCCTCCAAGAAGTGGCAGACATTCACAAATGCCCATTGCTTACTGGCACTATCTTCACGTTTGAGATGATTCCAGCCAAATTTTATTAGTTCTTTTCTGTGATGAACAAGGTCACTCTGGAGATATTTAAGAAGCAAAGTGGCAAGCTGCAGAAGTTCTATCCTTAAAGGCTCATCGTATTCAGCAGAAACCTAGAATAGACAAGCAGAATATGATAAAACTAAAGTAAAAAAGAATTAACCATATTTATTACAACAAAGGGAAAGGGCTAAAAGGTGTTATTAGAACATAGATTAAAGATCACCTCTTCTGGAGGGTCCAGAAGCTTGTCAACGATTGTTTTAATAATACTAGGATCAACAACATCCCAGCTTTGGCCATTCTGGAAGGCGTGAGCAAGCATTGGAAGAATGAGCATTTGCATCACGACAACCAAATGATCATGACCAAGTTGTTTTGATTGGAAAAGGTTCAAAAAGTGCAAAAGAAGTGCTCTCTTCATGTTGGGTGGGTAACCTTCAGCAACCTGAAATCAAGGACAGTCACTTATTACACCATCAACCACATAAACAACAAAAAATAAAAACCAAAAGATAGAGCTCAATAGCAAAAGAACTTATAAAAAAGAACTAGGTACCTCAATAATATAGAACTCCTTCAAAAATGTATAATCAATGCGACTATGAAACAAGAAGATTGAAAGGATATCGAAGAGAACATTGACTTCATTTTTGTCATGTCGTAAATAATTTAAGAAGCACTTGACAAGCCATTTGCTTTCTTTCACCTGCATTTAAGAAATAATAGTTAGCAAATATAGATTGAAGGCCACATATGAATTGACACCCACAAAGAGATCTTTCCAAGAGAAATCACAAAAATTATAGTAAACCATAATTTAAAGCACCTCGCACAGTCACAACTTTCAACCAATAAAAAGTTCCATAATCCATGCAAATACCAGTTGGCAGTTTCCTTCTTCAGGGATCAAAAAGAAGGGATAAAAGAAATATAATCTAAAATTGTTTGTGTGAATACCTATGCATGTAAGATGTAACAGCAAATATGTAATGGAAGTGCTAACAGATGGAAGACAACAGCACCGTATAAAGATGCAACCAATTTCCTCAATAAAATACATGTGAATAAAAAATGTCACTGGAGTGATTTAGGGTGTTAAATTGAACTACGTAGCACTTGCACTTAACATTCATAAAGCATAAATAAAACATGCATCTAAACATTAAGCCTGCTAATCGGAATCAGACACGCATAGGAAGCCAGAGAAAGACAGACAGACAAATATAAACAAAATATCTCGTGTTCTTACACTTAAAAAGATCAGAAATTCAATAAAACATTTTTGATTTACTCACAGAATAAGGTGAATGAATAAAATCTCAACTTATTTTGTTAACATTTCCAAGTAACATAGAATACTCATACACTTGGGCCTAAAGTGAGATTAAACTTACTTGCACAAGGTTCAGCTCCTGTTCATTCTGTAGACGAGATATTCTCGCAGGCGATTTCCAAACAAGTACCAAGGTATCAAAGACAAGACGATTACTTTGTAGCCATGCAGGTACCAATTTTACCAGTGTTTTAATAAGTGCAAGCCCCTGAAAATAAGCATCTGAAGTGTTACCAGAGATCACAGATGGTAAATTAGAGCTATCAGCTTGAGAAGTAACAAGCCCTTCATCGCCCACTAAGGCAGCAGCTGGAGTAGAAGATCCAGGAGTCATTGCTGCTTCAGATTTGGGCACAAATTCAGGAAATGCACTAGCAAGTATCTTCTGTGGTGACTTTGCAAGTTCATCTCTCAAAGATTGGCCAGCATCTGATCGTATTATGTACATAAACCTGGAATGTACAACACAATATGGAGGAAGAACAAAGTTACTGAACTAATTTATGAGTTGATAGATATTAACAGCATAACCCATAACCATATCCTTACCGTCTGAAGCAGTTTGGCTCACTTAATCGAGCAAGGAAATAATCAACAGCAAGCGTTGCATATCTATTTAAGAATTTGGTAAGTGGAAGACGATATGGACTGTTGATCTCACTATATACTTGGCCAGGGGGAAGAGCCCCCTCCAATTCAATTGTCAACATCACAAGTTCATCAAGAAACTTTGATGCAGCATGAGGAAGCAAATGAAAAAGCTCAATGATAGCTGCATAAACCAGTAAAATTATTCTAAATACAAACACAAGTATATATACAAGTTTAGCATTCTTTTGTGCATCAACATAAATGAGCAGGAATACCGAGCAACCTTTATTCCTAGTAGAGAAATTTCAAAATGCATTACCTGCAGCAATTTTTGGCTCTTCACCAGCCTTCCATGACTTCTGACTCTGAGCAAGTTTCTCCGGTTCCAACCATTTCTTAAGGTGCTCCAACAACTTGCCACCTAAAGTGACATTAAACCAATTAGATAAAAGTTCGAGCAGGCGTGCCAGACCCTGCAGAAGAGGCATGCTGAGATTCTTGGTGTGTGCCAAATTGACAAGGATAGGCCTGAGGCTGCTCTGTAGAAGCTCTTTGGGCATCCTCTGTTGATTAATAACCTGAATAAAGATGAAGTGTAGAATTAGTTACTGACTAAAAACAGCAACCAAGCACTTGAGCATTTGGTTCATTGTAGATGAATATATCCCCCTACTCAAAAGCCAGATCCGAATTCCCCTTCCCCAAAAATTTTTTTTTTAAAAAAAAAACCAACCCAAGATATCTAAAGCACAATGTTATCAACCATCCACTACTTCTTGAACTGACAGTGTGACATGATCAGATTGTTAATGCATCAGGTCAGCTTAAACCTTGTATAACTCCAATAAAGCATCAAAATTGACAATTATGCCATAGAAGCTCAAAATACCTGTCGTAATCCCTCCTTGGCAACAGCAACAATTTCTGGAGTTCTACAGGTCAAAGACTTGAAAAACATGGCGATAATCTTAGCACGTAATTCTGAATGATTTGGAGTTTTGAAATCTGCCCATGCCATTGTGGTACAGAGTAGTTCAATGCAAGCTGTTCGAAGCTTGTTTAATGATGTGGCCACTTTGTGGTTCATGAATTTCACCACCCATACAGTTTCATCAGCCTCGGCTATTTGCAGAGCCTCTTGAAGAAAATTAACCAATTCTGGTGTCAACTTGAGAAGAGGGGGCCTTAAGGCCAAGCAGAAATTCAAAGCTGTAACTGTTCCAACCTACAAGCCATTTCAAAAAGTTAAGAGAATAAGGGAAAATTGAAAGAAGATAGATCATATGTCAATCCACCATGATTACCTGCTGATCAACAGTCTTTGCTCGAAGTGGCCGCATTATAAGAGGCTGAAGCAAAGGTTGATGCAAAGGCTCAAGAAGCTCAGATACCTCACTGCCAGTCCTACTTGCTAAAAGTGCCAAACAAGACTGCACATTCTTTCTAACGATAATAGATGCATTTGGATTGAACAATTCTGAAGCAAGAAAATCAACTACTCCTTGAAAACTTTGCCTGCGTGGTTCATTGTTTGCTTCATCAACATTATTCACCACCCGAAGAACCTGTGTAAGAACCTGACTTGTCTCTTCCTGCTCTTTGCTAGCATAAATAGGCAACCTTTTAAGAACATATACCAGACCCCGAACAATTCTAACTTGGAAAAGGCACAGCGTCTCAACAGTGACCTTTCCAACTAAAGCACCAAGGCCCATAACACCTCCCATTTGTGCTTGCCATGTACTGCCATAGCAACAATGCAGAAGCCGAGGCAGAAGTTGCTCAAAAACTGGGATGCGAACACTTGGAGGTGGAGAGTATACAGGATTCATTGACGGACTAGAAACAATCATAGGAGTACCTGGTCCTCCTCTTGACATCAGCATGTCGGCATGTTTTGAACGAGCAAGGAAGAGGAGTGTTTCAGCAAACACATTTAAAGCACTAAGAGCAGCTTTTGCATGAAGCCTGTTTTCATCTGCTAGCACATCAACTAACGCATCCAAAAAGATTAAAGGATCCAGCTCTTTCAGGTTAGAAGAACTGCTACTTTTTGACCTAGAACTACTATTTACATTTGATGAAAGCATTGGACCACCAAGAGAAGAAGATGCAGTTGAAGCATTCGTTGATGCCTGACCAATATGAAATGTCATTGCAAAATGACGGCAAATGTTGACAACAAAATCATCCTTGGGGTCACTCAGATCTGGTTCTGCACTGGCAGCAATAATAGTCATCAACAGAATCTTGAAAACTGACTTCTCAGCCAAAAGTTGGGTCTTTGTCTTTACACCCAAGTCACTCTGCAAGATGATACCGTCATTCAAGTAGGATAAGAATTTAATCCATAACATGATAGCATTTCCTGAAATAACTTTTAAAATAAATTCTTAGAAAAAGGGCATAGACACAAAAACGCACGAGATACAACTAGTAGTAACAACAGTGGTGGTAACATGCAGCTTTCATTAATATAAAATGGCATTATGTCTAGAGTCTAACCTTTGCATCTGTTGTCTCAGACCTGCGCCAAGACAAATCAACACTAGAAACCAAAGAAGTTAATAAGTGCTTTGTTGTATACCCTTCATCCGTAACATTGCCTGGCAGGTTAAGCTGAGATGATAAGCAAACACGAAGAAATTTCAAAGCCTGCCTTCTGTAAAAAGAATCCATGCCAGCATCTTTGTGCATAACAGCTGCTACAGCAAGATTTATGCATCTGTCCAATGGCACTAAAAAAGGGGTTGAGGGCTCAAATGTAAGAATCAAGCGAAGCCCATGCTCTGGGTTCTCCTTGCACTCAAGTGCTAGAGGCTCTTTGAGAAAACGTCTATTACGACCACCTAATTTGCCAAGGAGTTGCAAAGCTTTCCCACCCCATGGATAGGGTGTAGGCCTCAAATGAGACCATAGAGCTAAAATCACCTCTGACATCACATTAGCCATACTGGGTTCCAGGAAATCGGGATTTAAACTGTCTACCCAAAACTCAAGTGTTCTTAAACCTAAGCTAACAAGGTCATCACTTCCCTTGAGACACAATACAAGAGGCTTCATTAGTCGGGGAAGGTAAGGTAACAAGGAGCTTAAGCGTGCAGGCAACGTTAAGCAAAGCTCCAACAAAAGGTCCCTCATGTCTTCAGCTGTTGGACCTTCAAGCATAGTCAATAGCATATTTAGGCAAGGTTGCAGCATAGGAATTAATTCTCGCAATAGAAGCTCAAATTTGCATCCTGCAAGCGCTCTAAACATTGTACGAAGAAGTTGCAGATAGCCAAGAGGCTTCTCAACTTCAGTGGCATTTTTCATGCAAACTTCCATAATTACAGGCACATGAGGCTGCAAAATACGCTCAAAATCTGTAGGTGCTTTTGCAACAGCACCAAATATAAACTTAAAGAGATGCAAAACCAGTTTGGCTGCAGGTGTATCTGGATGCTTCAAAGCATCAAGTTTGCTGCTTACAAGAAAATTAACCAAAACATCAGCAAATGGCCGGTAAACCTTGGCAGTTTGCAGAAGAGTGGAAAATATATGAACCAGTTGATTGTTGGAAATCATGCATTCAAAGAGCTCTGGCATACACAACGAGAACATGTCCATAAGATCTCGAGGTTCCATAATGGCCAAAATCTGAGAAAATAGTTGAAGCATTTCCCTCTCCTCATCTTTTTCCTTGAAGAGGGCTAAGCAATGTACACCACTTTTTAAAACACCAGAAGCTTTCCACACCTGCCAAAATTAGAGTCACAAGATGTCAATCATGCCTACAAGCTGCATTAGATCTAATCATCTTAGTGAAATACCTCATCTTCCCTCAATCCTTTGAATGCTTGAGGAGCTGGCAAGTTAGACGTTGGTGAGACAAGAACTTGTGGGTGTGTTCCATGAGTAGAAGATGAGACCTAAATAGTTGAAAACAATTACACAAGATAATTGAAGTCAACTTTTTAGAAGATGAGAAATTAAAAAAAAAAAGGGAGAATATAAGACCTGTGATCGGGGCAAATGTGCATGAGTTATACTCCATATGATGGTCTTCATTCCTGTGAATGCATAATTATGTTAGCAGAACAGCATCAAAGCATCTAGAAACTTTAGCAAAATAACCATCCAATAATGCACGAAAACTAAAGGAGATAACCTACCCACAACCAAAGTCTTAATTAGATTCTTACAGTCACTGACTTCCTTAGAATGCTCCACGGGTACCTGTATATTCAGAACTGCCTGCAAGCACCAAATACATCAAGATCGGAAGAATCAAAGATGACTGCAAGGAACATAGTAAGGTAAAGACTACAAGATCATGGATCAAAATTTCCAAAAAGCTTTAACTGAAACGTTCAAAAAGTTTACATTCTTTCCAACTCATTGAAAGCTTGTAAGCATTGGCACTAAAGGGGTGCAATAAGATTTGAATTTCCAAATAATTTCAAGAAACACTACTCAGACCCAAGTAATCATGGAAAATTTGGAGATATTCTCACAAAGTGGAAGTTCAAAGCTAGAATACTAGACCAAAGGCATCTTTTCAATATTAAACCAGTTTAAATTTATGAAATTCATTTACTGACCATAATACCTATGTGGTACATTAATCTAGTTTCCCATTCTTTTATGCATTTTGTTCACTTCAAATTTGACAACATTATTTTTTTTTAATAGAAATATCTGACAACATTATTAAATGTAAAATTATAACTCCTACTTATGTACTATGTGTCTAACCTTCAACTTATGGCTTCCATAGTTGATTAATCAAAAATGAAAATGAATTTTCTAGCCTGAATTCCTTGACTAAAGCTTAACATATTCAAGTCAAACAGCAGTCCACAGGCAAACATCCAGACAAAAATTTAACAGCTAGAAATAAATAAGCAAATTGTAATACAGACCATAAGTTTACCAAATTCATAGTAAAAGGAAATCTAACATTCTCATCCTAAGAAGTGATGAAATCAACAGCCTAGACAGCTCACAGAAAGTGAAAAAAATACATTACATCAAGACATAATCTTGATAATCAACAATACAAGAGATACATGGGAGATCAAGTAGATCCTCAGCAATTGAATAACAGATTAGAGCAAATAAAATTCTTAAAACAAATTATGATGTTTTGGAAAAAACCTGCACAGGGAGCTCAAGCTTTGACCTCAACGTAGGGCGATCTTTTCCCTCTTCGCCCTCCTCCAACAACTATCAATAAAAAATAGAAATACCTTGAATAGCAAATAATCTTCAGAAAAAGCCAATAAGTTGATCCCATGTAATAATCAGAACAGTCTTCTCAGAATCTAAGATAGCAAGATGAGAGACAAATACATAGAGGCCATTATCCAAATTAATAAACAAACATATATGGTGGACCTTATTTTTATTAAGTCTAAAAAATGGAGTATTAAGATCAAAGTTCAATTAAATTCATGAAATAACCCTAATATGTCCTATGTCCTCGTGCACTATTCTTATACAAAAGGATTAAAATGAAAATTCATATGACCAAATAAGGTTAGAACGTAAAGGCTAAAACTATATTGGAAAATAAGTTAACAGCTCATAAAAACGCATAGCCTATCAACTAAAACCGAGTTTTTTTGCCAACTTCCCAAAGCTTCCAGAGGCACCAGAAAAAAAAAAGCACACATTATAACACGAAGTCATTGCATAGCACTATTCCTTTTGGATGGTCTAGGGCATAGAAGATTCAAATTTGGAATGCCCTCTTTGGAGGAAAGATCTGGCTACAACTAGATTATGCCTAACACATATAATGCCACACTTATAAAACCCAAGTGACAACATCAAACCCAAAAGAGAGACTGTTACACAGCAAAAACCATGTGCAAGCAACATTTTTACTGGCAGCTAAAACTGGCCAGTCAACCCAAAGACATAGGAAACTCAAATCCTTGGACATCATCACAAAGCCAGTAAAAGAAACGTGGTTAGTTGTAGAAGACCAATTTTTTAGTTTAAAGATAAGTCCCATATTAAAATTCGGCAATCATAGTTACCTGGGGAATGGTACGCTTGAAAGTACTAAACTTCCCAACAAAAGCATCCAAAATACGCCCCTGAAGAAGAACTGATGTCAGAGAAGGTGCAAGAGATAATTCCATCAAATGAGTCAATTCAGGCTAAGCTAGCAGAAAAGTTACATCAAACCCCGTACCAATAAAACCCGTGCTTCATCCATTGATGGCTGGTCAACCCCTTTCTCAAAAATTGGTTCCACCTAAATTTTAGAAAGGAAATTCATGACTTAGAGTCAATGGCAAAACATGAGATGAATCCATCACTATACTTATAAGATGCAAAGGAAACATAGAACTAATAGAGTTAGACAAGGCACCAGATTTAACATCAGCCGAGCACAAGTGGTATGAATGCCAAGTGACAATGAAGCATCATGCATATTACTTGAGAACAAGTATATAATACGTGACAACTGCAACAAGAAAATAAAGTTCATCAGCACCAGAACAAAAAGCCCACTTGACCCATCACAATCTTTAAATCTATAACAAGAGGAATGGGAGAGAGAAGAAGTCAGATAAAACCATGATTTGAGAACCACACCTGCGACAGGGAAAGGTCCGCCCTGACATGATGAACAATCTCTGCCAGAAGACTATATGCCAATGGCCTCAAAGTCTCAAAGCAAGCACGCCCAGTGCCAACTAGAACCCTGAAGAAGAACCCAAGGAAAATATAAGTAATCAAATGCAAGGATTGGCATGCACAAAATCAAAGAATATAACAGCAATGGACTTTCTTCAACATTTGAATCCGCTTCATTAGAAGAAAGCAGACACATAGGTCAAAGCATATAAACATTTTAGCTATGGAATTTTTGAGCAAATTTATAAATTGATAATTAACACTAAAGTAGAATAACTATATCCAGCTGCCTAGTTGTTACATCACACATGCTTAAAGGAAAAAGATATAGTACATAACATAAGATACATTCTAGCAACTGCTATTTTTTTGCAAATAGACATAAGAATTATCTGTCAGAGTTTGGAGACACTTCTATTTTATTAAGGGGTTAAGGGTGAAAGTTCATCATCATGCCTACATATGGTATGTACCATATATTGTTCTAAAACATAAACAGAAAATTCACAGCTTTAATGAAGTTATCAAATGGTCTGACCAATCACACTGTCAAAATAAAAATTTAGGGTTCAAAACAATGACAATGAATAGAGTAATGTAAAGTGTCCTTGCAAACTTTTGGGGCTAAGAGACTAAATTTGTTACCACAGTGAATTTATCTTTCAAATCAACAAAATCTGAGAAAGACAGATCATTCTTTTAGTCTTTAAGCTTAGCTACAAATAAAAGTTGACAACTACTGAAATTGTATCGTTTTAGTACAACATTCCCAACCATCCAAGGGATTTTTGAACTGACATCAGCACTAGGCAGTTCTTTGAAATTATAGATAAGGATGAAACAAAACCTTTACCTCTCTTCCAATAATGTGTCGATCAAAGGAAACAAACCCCTCTTGAAATCTGTGCCCAAAACATGTTTCAAGGCCACCAACAACTCCTGCATTCAACACAAGCAGGCATCAAAATTTAATACCAGAAGAAGTAAAATTCTAGAAGAAGAACCGAAATTAAGACGTAACTCACCTTCCTAATGGATACAGAGTCAGAACATGTTACAAGTAAATTCACAATGCTTGTACATATGCTTTCTTCATGTGGCCTGATATAATCAGCAAAGCTCTTCAAGAGGTATGTTAAAAATGAAACTGTCTGCAATAACGGAGAAAGAAATTCAGGAAACAAATAGAGTGCATTCAAAGAGCAAAGAAAGGGCTTAAGATAACTAAATTGCAGGGTTTTCTTTTATCTCAAATGTAAGGATTTGAATATATAACCATACATGATAAATTTGGGAAGAAGTGCCATTCGAAAGTGTTTCTGGTTTCACAGATTGATTAAAATAAATACTCCCTGGCCTTTAGCACAGAGAATTCCAAGGATCAGACCCGTTAAGAATACTGGAAAGCTACATCCTTTTTACATCCCCAAGCAAAACTGAGGCCTTGATAATTTCAGTTTTCAATTTTATTATCTTCAAAAGACTGATCTGATTCAAGGAAAAAGTTTCAAACAAGGGAACCTCTCTACACAGCAAAACAAAATTGAGATTTTCCCATACTTCAAAGACAGATCATGCACACTCATGGACATGCAAAGACTCTAACAAACCAATCATACTCTTCTCTATCTAGAGCATTGCCTTGACCTAGTTTTATAGGAAAAATTATTTCACTATGTAGCAAATTAACAATTGAAACAACAGAGAGCCTGAAATAGAGAATCACACACCTTAACCTGTGCACCTTTTAACTCAATAAATTGTGTCTTCAAATGGGGAGGAACCTTTTCAGGTCCCGGAACAGATATTGCAGCAACCATCAAAGGTAACAAGTGAGGAATATTCGTTTGTACAAGACGACTATATAATTGAAACAGAAACATAACTACAAGTGGACTCTCAGTAACTATCTTGAAGGACCGTGTACTTGGATTCAACTGCCCATTCCCAACATATCCACTTGAAGTAATCCCTTGATCCGAAACTGAAGAAGTATCCATAGGCTTCACATCCACTTCCATTCCCACCACAGCATTATCAAAGAAATGGCTAACTGTCAACCTAAAATTCTGGTAAATCTTGCAAACAAAATCTAAAAACGGTTGAACCTCATTTTCTAATGTAGGCCTAAAATTCCTAAGAAGATCGAAGATAATTCGTATACAAATTAAGCCATTTTCTTCATTATCAGTAGTTAGCACTTGCATGGCCACTTTTAACAGGTCCTGAACAAAAGGTCGAAGGACCTCACTATGAGGAAGCCTATTGAGAATTTCCACTACAATGTTTCGCAGTTTGTGCTCAGGATTGTCAGTGAATTGGGGCTTTGTAATCTGTAACAGGACGACTGAGAAGGCTCTGAAGTAGCATTTGAGGAAATTTAAGTACTCAGCAGTGTGAGCTATCTCGAGACTGTCCCTAACCTCCATTGCCATTTGTAACCTCGTCTGAATTGCTGTTTCCAGAAGAAAAAGAAAACACCAAGTTACAAAGAAATAAATAATTTTTTTTTAATTTTTCATTCATTTTATCATGAAACAATTAGAACAGTAAAATGAATAAACAGAGAGAGATAGTACGGAGGTCAGGTTCGACGAGATGGCGAGAGTGTTGCTCGAAATTCTGAATAGGACTCATGGTTGGAGGAAAACCCTAGCCTTGTCGAGTTCTGGCTTTCTAGGGTTTTCCACTGCACTGTCACTCTTCCTTTTCTCTTCTCACTTCTTCTTCACAATTGCAAAACTGAGAAACTCCCAATTGAGGCTGAATTCCGTCTCTTCTACCCGATAAAATTTAAGGGTTTTTTGGGATTAACTAAATTAGGGTTTTGGAATTGAAAATATTTTCAGAATCAGTAGAGAGGATCGCAGTTCTTTGATTTTACCGGTTCCGTTCCCTCCCTTTCTCTCAGGCTCAGGGACCCTCCGGTACTTGGGTATGAAATTTCAGTGTAGATTAGGGGTTAAAGGACCAAACTTTTCTTGACTCCGAACATAAATGGGCAGCCTGATGGGCTTCCATATTTGTACCCTCGACCCAGAATAAATTTAATTTTTTAAATTAATTCTTAAGTTTGAGAAGGATATAAAACAATAAATTAGGTTTTAACAGCCTTAAATTGAACTTTAATTCAGAAAAATAAAATATGCTAATATTTGTAATATTAATTTGGAAGTGCGTACTATTTTTATTGTATAACTCGTTTGTAACTTAAAACTTGTTTGATTATTTCATTTTTATATGATTACAAAAATATAACATGATTTATAAGTTAGCATTACAGAAATTTATTAATATCGTTTTTAAAAATTTTTTAGTTAATTTCAGTTTTCAAATTCGTGTAAAATTTTCATGGGTATGCGTAGGTTATATAAAAAATATTCATTTATTGTTTCTTTGTGCATTTTTTTTTGGTAATTTTTTATAAAAAATACAATTCAATCAAACAAAATCAAGTTTTGAAAAGCTCATGAATACGAGATAAAGTTTTTTTTTATTATATTTTATTTATTTTCACCACACAAATAATTCATGCCCAACAATGATAATTTAAGAAAAATAATATTTATACCATATATAAAAAAATATTTCTAAAAGTAAATATTTACGTTACATGTGAATTTTTTTATTGGTAGTTAAAATGTCATGTGTTTAATTATTTTGGACTATAAATTGCTCTTAATCGGAAAAAAATTAAACTTGTAATAGAGCATTTAAAATTTACCACGTATAAAATTTTTTTTTAAATTGAGTATTTAAACTATACATGAATATTTTTACATAAAGATCTTTTAAGAGAGTAAATGTCAAATTAGCATTATTCATCTGTATTATAAATCCAATCATTTAGTAAATTTTCTTACGGACATGGTTTTTTAATATTTTGTTTGCGCGAAACTTCTCAAGGATTTTTTGACAATGTTTAAATTTTATTAAATTATGTTATTAGAATTTTATTTTTACACGTTATTTTGACATAAATATATTATTTTTGTTTTTTAATAAATAAAAAATTTACATGTGCCAAATTATTTTAAATTAGAAATTACTCTTATTGAAAAACAAAAATTAAAAGAAATTAAAATATAATATCGGAGCACGTAACACAAATTGCATAGTAGTTTATATTTATGTTTCTCATTCTCTTAAATAAAAGAAATTATATTAGTCAATTTTCCTAGCTATTTTTTCTTTTTATTTGAAAACAAATAAATTCAAATTCGATTCGTTTCAACAAAAAAATATATATATACACCACTCACAAAATAAAATACTTCGACTTAAATTTAATCTCATACAACTTTAAATTTTAAAAATTGAGTTTAAGTAAATTTATAAATTACGAGCTTATTTTCTCAATTCAAAAAATATATTTAATAAGTTATGGATATTTATATACTAAAAACTTATTTCATGGGAAATCCGTAACACTCGAACATTTTTTTAATAAATTATTGCTAGGTCAAAAAAGAGGAGGAGTGCCCTCTCCTAAGATCAGGGGCCCGTCACGTACACCAAGAGTTGGCCCAAGAGTAGACTTAAGCCTCAGTTGAGATCTCATGCTTACTCAAGTTTGACTAAAGCTGAATCGCGACCCGATTATACTGGACTCAGTGCAATTGTAGCCAAACTCTGGCCCAAAGTTGACTCATTGACTCATAAACGTTTAACATGTTTAATTATTTTATTTTATTTTTAAAAACCATTTAATTAATTTTATTATTATATCAATTTAAATAATAAACATGTTAAATCCGATAATGATACTTATTTAAATAAATAAATTATTTAAAAAAAATTATCATGTCATAACTATATAATATAACATATATAATAAACGTGTGTATATATATGTTTAGAATCATAATCATTAACCATCATATTTATATTTATTTATAAAATTATTAATATTCAGTCTAAATACAACATGATGATAACTCGGAAATTTTATCTATAATAATTCAGAATTAGCGGCAAATTCTGGTCCACTAATGGCTAAAGGAGCTCTATTAGTGGGGACTGGCTCCACCAAGAAAGGAGCCATGTCCTAATCGAAGGCTGGGGAGGGGAAAGTGCGTTCAGTTCCACATTAGAACTAACGAATTAAAGCATAAAAAAGAAAAAAACACACCAACAGGGATCATCAATGGAGGATGCAACCACCCCTTGTCAACTTCAGTTAACAAAATTCCAGTGAAGTGGACGCGAAGGAACTAACCCTTCATAATTTCATTAGCTTAAGCTAATCATATCGAACTCCATTACTAACGACCCTTCTTTATCTTTCACTTTCATCTCTCTTTTCTTCTCCTCGTAACTTGTATTAAAGGGACATCTTTGTCACCACCTGAGCCTGAGGAATCCATTCAGTTCCCATTCACCTGGAGTTGACACCAGCTTTCGACTGTGCTAGCCATGGAGAGGGAGGAAGGCGGCGTCATTGTCGTCGGACGGGCGGAGATTGACACAAGAGCGCCTTTTCGGTCTGTTAAGGAGGCAGTCATGTTGTTCGGAGAAAAAGTTCTGGTTGGAGAAATTTATGCTAGCAAGCTCAAAGAGGTTGGCTCTTCATCTATACTTTACTATAAATGCATGTGTCCGTTTTAAGGTTGTCAAAACAAATTTTGGGTTGTCTATTTCATCAATGAGGAAACCAATGAGACAGTTCATGCCTTTAAAATGTGATAATATAAAACGAAAAATGATGGCTAATTAGATTTCTCTGTCAGATGAAGGCTCAAGCAGGAGCAAATGGGCAGAGTCAATCCAAGCTTGCAGCCCTGACAGCCGAGCTAGAGGAAACAAAGCAAAGCCTGCAGAAGGCCAGAGAGGAAGGTAACTTGATGTCATACCGCATAAAGACACTAAGAGAAGAGCTCGAACTAACAAAAAAGGAGCTGCAACAGCTCAAGGCAAGAGAGTTTGATCAGAAGCAGCGGTTTGATCCTGATATGGAAGACTTCAAGTTCATGGAAAACGCAACCAAGATAGGCATCATGACACAGGATGAAGAGCCAGAGGAGTTCCAAAAGAAGAGATATGTGAAATTTGCTAGCCCTCCTTCACTAGCTCAAGTTATTGTCAACAGAGAGGAAAAGCTGGAAAGACAAGCCCCGGTTAAGAAAGTTAGAAGGAAGTCATTAATCCCAGTGATAGGATGGCTCTTTTACAAGAAGAAGGGAAGTCAAGAAGATGATCAGTCCCTAAGAGCAAATCAGGTTCAGAGGCATTATTAGCTGATCATGCACTGCTTCTCTGTGTGGACTTTATATACTACTGACCTTTACCATGGTTTGGGGGAAGGGCATTAAATTTTGGAGCTTGCGTAATAATCACAGATCATTATCCTAAAATTTTGATTTTCTATCATTGGGTGTATGTCTTCTTGGGCCTCATTCATTTAGAAAAAGTTGTGAGATGGGCCTTAGTCCAAGAATCAGAAGCTGTAAATTAGATTAGTATTACATAAATCTAAGTTGTGATTGATCATGTTCATGGATGCTACTTGCATAACTTTATTAAGTTGTTAAAATTTCCAAATAATAACAGAGAAAATTACTATAGTAAAGTGAAAAAAACCTTGGGAGAATGATGATGTGATTGACATTAGAATTGGCGATGCATTCATGTTAGCTGACAAAAAGTCAATCCAACAAGTCCCCTCAATGGTTACAAATCATGCAAACAAAAACAGACAGACAGGGGACAGCAAATTCAATTCAAAGCATGGTGGAAGGAGTCACTCCTCCCCTCCCCCTCCCCCCACCCCATGTACGACAGTTAACAAGCTCCATATTCATCACACCCTTTGTTTTCAGTATCTGTTTGTACTGTTCTATGACAGAGAATTCCGCAGAATAGAAGAACATTTCATGTCTTATTCAAATGAGGTAAAACAAATGGTTCTTGATGGTCGGTAAGTCGGCTGAATTGAATTTAATATAGTTGTGGTGAGCCATGAGAGATTGCATTAAAATTATGTAGCCAAAGCACATGTATCCATGTGAGCCTTATCAGAGTACCAGTCAAGACAAAAAGCTTTGCTAACGTGCTTTTGCTAATCAATTTTTAACCATTTAATTACAAGCAAAACCCCGAACTCTAGGCCATGGATTGAGCTGGGACCATTTCCAAATGGAAATTATATTCTTTACCCTGTTTTTGTGGATTAAAATGTCTTGGTCTGCAATATGATGAAGTAATTATGATGGCTACTTCTGATATAAATAAAGAAGAGTAAAATGGAAACAACTTAGTCATGGTAGTAATAAAGCAGAATTGATACAAAAGTAACATTAGCCAAATTGAATTTTCTAACCCTTACATGCATGAACTTGACTCTGAACCGAGTTGGGATAGTGTGTAAAGTTAACATGGTTGAGTTGTCATGAGACATTAGAAGACAAAAATCCTACTCTAAACCTTCTTTGCTCTAATGGCTTTGTTGTGATCAGCGTTGACTTAAACCAACTGATTCCCAGCATTTTCCAGCAAAAATTTCTGATACTCTATGATTAACCAATAAGGTTTCCTGTTCCAGGTCCCACTTGAATAACTCGATGATGTTTTCCTTTTTCAATCATTAATGAGAGATCTTGGGAAATCTACAACATGTAATAAATAAGAGATGCATATTTGTTTACTTGTTAAGCTAAGCTACAGAACAAAATACATGCATATAAAAATTGTCTGGTGCATTAGATTCTCCTATATCAGGCCTTCATTATCAAAGGCAAACAACCAGGGGATGGAGAAAAAAACCAGGGGCAGCCTCAAGAAAATGAAGAGCAGTACTCTATGCATGCCAAGGTTCAAAGGCAGCAACAAGAACAAGCGATTATCACCAATGACCCTGCTTGAACGCTTCCGGGAAGCTGTTCTTCGTCTGATCATGCTATCAGCTCTTACCAAGACCTCGCATCATCACACCGGCTCATCGACTGCCCCAAGAAAATACTACCCGGCCGATGCTCACCATAGCGAAGCCGTGGCAGATTGCATCGAGTTCATCAAGAAAAAGGCGTCCAGGGTGGAGAACCGGGACTCCAGTGCTAGTAGTTCGAACATGGATGCTACTGGTGAAGTGGTCATGCCTGTCCCAGTTATGTGATAAACATTTTCTCGTGATTTAGATGTGAGTTTGTTATCATGTTAAAACTACATGTACCATGCTTGACCTTCTGGGATTTTCGTTTGAAGATAGGCTGATGAAATTTGGGGTTGTGAGATGTAGATTTGTAAATTATGTATGAAGTTTACAGGGAGTTGAACAAGCTGTAGAATCATAGTTTTGGGCTTTTTCCAGTTTGTACTTAGATGCAGAACTTTAAAATTGGTTCTGCTCTTCTATTGGTTTGAATTTACTGATATATCAGAGCCAGAAATCAAAGTCCCACCTCAAGAAATGATTAGATTTTGTTAGATCCCTTGTCCCAGAAGAAGGCCCCCCAGATGTTGGAAACTCTTTTTCTTCCCTCTCTGTCAGGACCCATACTGTGGTTTTCACAGGTAACAGGTCAACAACTCCATACATTGACACAAAAGGTTCAGTTGGTTGTGTTGGAGTTGTTGCATTTAATCTTGGCGGAAACCAAGATTTATTGCAGTAATCAAATTTTCATGTGCATATAACCAGCAATTTCATGTTTTTGGTTCAAACTTTTGATAGGTTAATTACTAAAAATATCGGTGCAAATAATTTTCATTAATTTAAATAAATCATCTTAATACCTTATTATAGCAATTTAAAAATATTACAATTCATGTAAAATATGAGTTTTGTTAACTTTAACTGGTTGATAGATGCAGTATGCTCTCGACTCTCAAAAGTAAAAATGTATTTCCTTTAACAAGTTACGTAATTTTTTTTATAAAATTCGTGTAAAAGATTTATGAATTATAAAAAAAATAAAATTATGAAATTATACTTAAGATTTATGATTAATATCTTTTATAAAAAAAATTAAAAGAAAGGATCTAAAGAGACATATATTTGCATTTGAGCATTTGTCTCATTGATTGGTATATAATTCCAAATAAAGTTCGAATCTCCCATTTCTCAATTATAAAAAAAAAGACATATATTTGTTTTAACTTTTTCTTTTTATTTATCTATAACTTATAAAGAAAGCGAAGATTATATAAGAACTAAAACGCTGCGTTTGAGGAGGTTGAAAAAGGTGGGCCACGGCCCAGGCCACTATTAGGGATGCAGCGAAACGCAACTAGGACAGTCCAAATCCGATGAATGTCCAGCCCAACGTGAAAATTTTTTCCCGGCGGTTCGTCTTGGCAGTTGAAGACGTTGAGATTCGAGTAATCGACAGCCCACCGCCACAGCTCTAGGGCTTTCTCCATATCCTCCACCCAAAAAATCGGAAAAAGTTCAGTCACTGAAGCCGATAAAAATGGTTGGTACGTCAAGTTTCCATCGAAATTTCGTTTGAGCTGATCTCGTCGCTTCCGCTGACGATCAACTGTTTGCTTGTTTATATTTATAAAATGGCTTGTCCAGGGCCGCAACCCGAGAGAGAAGAGAAAGTATCCTTGGACCTCACCGAAGAAATCCTTCAAAGCATGGAAATCGGCATGGTTTTCAAAGATTATGTAAGTTACACCACCTAATTTATTCTTTTATCTGAATTATGACCTGGATTAGAATTGTTAGCTAAAAAATGATTTTTGTTTCTTCAATTGTTGTTAACAGAGCGGTAGAATCAGTTCGATGGATTTCCACAGAACATCGAATTATTTAGTAACTGCTAGTGAAGATGAATCCATCCGCCTTTATGATGTTTCCAGTGCTACGTAAGCAAAATTTTGAAGTATTTTATTAATTTGATGATTTTTCTTGCTTGATTAATTTGAAACTATGTTCTATGGTTGATTTTATCTTAATACGAAACCTTAAACCCTAAAACTCAATTAGTTTTACTTTAATTGATTTTGTCAGATGTTTGAAAACAATAAATAGCAAAAAGTATGGGGTTGATCTAGTTTGCTTTACTTCGCATCCAACAACAGTTATTTACTCTTCAAAGAATGGTTGGGATGGTATGTTATCACTGAAACTATCTCTATATGTTTCTTGGACTTTATTTAATTCTTTTTTTTGGTTAACTGATGGGTGGAGTTAATTGATTTAGAATCATTGCGACATCTCTCCTTGCATGATAACAAGTACTTGCGGTATTTTAAAGGACACCACGACAGGTTTGGTTTCTGATACAAATTAATTGCTTGCATAAAAAAAATCTGTATTTGATTCAATGACATTTGTTCTTGTTTGAATTATTCGTTTTAGAGTTGTTTCACTTAGCCTTTGCTCACGCAATGAATGCTTCATCTCTGGTTCTCTTGATCGAACTGTTCTGCTTTGGGATCAACGAGCAGAGAAATGTCAGGTGAGTGGCATGTTTAGATTGATATTTTCATATGCTTTTGTTTCCTCCAGATTTTCTAATTTATTGTTTGTGTTCTAGGGTCTTTTACGCGTGCAAGGAAGGCCTGCCATAGCTTATGATGATCAAGGACTAGTCTTTGCTGTTGCCTTTGGAGGATACATCAGAATGTTTGATGCTCGCAAGTTTGAAAAGGTTCGAAATTCACGTATGATAACTTTAGGGGTTTAGCTGTTCCATTGATGGTCTTTTTTATCTTGGTTAAAAAAGGCATATTTAGTTGATTTGGGAACTTTGAATATTGTTTAGGGTCCTTTTGAAATCTTTTCTGTTGGGGGAGATGTATCTGATGCTAATGTTGTAAAGTTCAGCAACGATGGACGACTCATGCTTTTGACAACTATGAATGGACGTATTCATGTGCTTGATTCATTTCGTGGCACACTTGTGAGTTAATCAAACACTTAAACACCTTCCATGTGAAAATTTCCTAATTAATCAAAGATCATAGTATGTGGTCCATATACACTTGTTGACATTCTTTTTCTGTTATTGTTGTTTTTAGTTATCCACATACAATGTCAAGCCAGTGTCTAGCAATTCCACATTGGAGGCATCTTTCAGCCCTGAGGGAATGTTTGTTATATCAGGTATTGAATATCCAAATATCCAACAATTTATATTTTAAAAAAGCATTTCACTAGGTATAGCAACTTAAAAAATTTTATCATCTTCTTGCTTTTGTTGTTTGATATGTTATAATGTAGTTATTGTGTTTTGAAGTTTTGGGAAGAGTTCTGTGGATGATTCTGTGAAAGTTTTTGAGTTTCTTGGTTTTATGACTTGCAGGTTCAGGTGATGGTCGTGCATATGCTTGGAGTGTAAGGAGTGGGAAAGAAGTATGATTCCTTGTTCCTTAGACAACCTCTATCTCTCTGTCTCTACTCTACATATTATTTACCTAAGCTGGTATATGTTGGTCTAGTTGTGGGCATTACTTCCCTCATCACTGTTTGGGTTATGATTTGGATTCCGTGTAATTTGAAAGATTATATCAATAACTAAAGTATCCAAGGCATTGTTTATGGTACCCAGCAATCATGAGACAAATCATGCTTTCCCTTTGTGTGTGTTATTTTCTTCGAAGATTCATTAATCCTTAACCTTCCCTCTAAACCCCCCAACCAAAGCCAGGGAAAGGGAAACTTTCAAGATCAAGATGAAACCACAGTATTACTTCTCCATTACTGATCATTAATAGTTTTAATTTTATATATTATTTTCTTTTATGTTTTAGTTAATACCTCATCCCATTTAAATTATTTCCTCCCTTCATCATTTGGCTTCTTTACGTGGTCATATTGTTCTATACTAATAGTTGTCCTTTGCTCTCTTCAGGTTGCAAGTTGGATGATGAATGGTGAACCTTCTGTATTAAATTGGAATTGGATGAGCACTGATACTGAGCCTCCTGTCATTAAGTGGGCTCCTGGGAATCTTATGTTTGTAACTGGGTCTACTGAGCTGTCATTTTGGATTCCGGATCTGTCTAAATTGGCAGCTTATGTAGGAAGGAAGTAGGGCTGTGGTTGCTCCCTGATTATAATTTCAAGCAGTATTTGTAAGGTTCATCTTTTTTACTGGTAGAAAATTTGGTGCAAATGTTCGTATCTCTGTTGCTTCAGCCCCATACATCTGTTAAATCTTTTAACGGGCAGAGACATTCCCCTAACTGACGCAATAGCAAGGTAACTATGCTCTGTTTATATAAGTTAGTCTTACTAGTCCATGAAACTATTTGTTGAGAGGTTGTAGATGCTCCAGTGCTAACTTTCCTCCGTTGGAAAAATCTAAGAATGAGAACAGCTTGTAATTTAGGTATAAAAACTTTCTTTGTTTCTTACTTTATAGCCTTCTGGTTGTATAGTTGTGTGCTCCGTTGTGAATTGTACTGTAGAGTAAGACCATGTAGGGCAGTCGAGGTGTATTTTTTGTATGTAATTTGCATGATTTTAGGGAATTATGCCATGCCATCTACTGCAATCTCAATTCATTTCAGTATATTGGCACCTACTAGGTGTACCAATCCCCTGTTGCTGTTTTAATAGAGAAAAAGGAAAAAAAAAAAACATGCAAACACTATCACAGGTAGCGCTGTAGGTTGTCGTTAATGGCATTGCCTTGTTGACCAGCCTGCATATCACTCCTTGAAGTTTAGCAGTAAGTTTCCTGTAGCTCAGTGCCATCTTTCACTGTTCAGCTGTTACTTTCACTCGAGGGTAAAATATTTACTGTTGTTTTGAGACATGGAACCTGGATGTGTGAGTTGTTTTGCAGAAAGGAAGAGAAAATGCATGATGGATTTGACAGAGAGATGTACATACATGGATATGAATACAAAACAATTTATGTAAAAAACACATGGAACCCTTTGGAAAAAGCTTCAAACAGGTCATTTTTGTACCAAAATGGTAAGGAAACCAACTAGAATGGAACCCGTGGGAACCACTTATACAAAAAAAGGAAGAAAAGCGTGATGCTGGTCATGACTCAGTATTACTGGTAAGGGACATTACGTACTTGGGGCCTCAAAAAGCTTTAAAGATCTTCTTGGATCCACAACTAAATCTCTTTATATATCTATCAACCAGGAACAGAAGCCATTTGTCTATAGTTTCTGCTCTCTTTGTCTTCCTCTCTCTTACCTTCAATGCCCCCCAAAATGACATTGGGGCTCATCGCATGCCAGAAAGTCTGAAAATATGTCAAACCAAATAAAGGAAATGGCATCCACCCAAAATCTTGCTGATAGGGACCGTTTTCAATTATACAAAAAAGCTGTTCATGATGGGGTTGTAACAGACGCAAGAAAATTAAACCAGCAGAGAAACTAGCAGATTAAGAGAACTTACATGTCCATGCCTGCATCATCACTTGCCCAAGAAAATTTTTGTTCATGTTCAGAAGGTATAGTTCTGTTTGGTTTAGAGTGGTGTATGGAGTGAGAACTGGGCCTGTGGGATGGAGCTTCGGCCTGGAGCCCGGAGGGATCAATCAGAATAATTTGGGGTGTTTTCGATGTTGGTTCAAACTTCAAAATATATACCCTTCTGTCCATCATAACGGCTAGAGACACAACCCACAAGCTCACTTGTCCTCACTTTTTCATCGATCTTTTTAATTATGATGCCTCCGCCCTTTGGTATCTTGTTGCCATTGGCAAATAAAGGTTTCTTCGTGTAAAATTGACAGAACCATCAGCCGTTTCGGACAAAAAGATAAAAAGAAAACAAAACAAAACCCTATGTATAACTCAAAGCTCCTTAGCCTCAGGCTCACCTCTTAAGGGGTCCCACCTAAATCTCTGTCGTGAAAACCCCATGCCCAACTGGCTGTGTAAGCCTCGGAGAAGTTGTTCAAGTTCCCTTTTTTTTATTTGGGAATTGATTGTTCAAACATCTTCAGTCCTGCAGTTACTTCTGCTTGAAAATGGCTAGATCATTAATACTGTCATTAAGTCAGTGAAGGTGACAGAAAACCATCTTCCACAATTTGCATAGGAAGTTCCATGTCTCTCTTGTTGATAAAACCAACGTTCCCTGAGCATCAACTTCACCACCAGGAGTAGAAATTTGCTAAACTGAGCAACAAAATCCATCTATTCTTTTCTTAATCCTTTCATTGTGTTATGCTTATCATTATCATGGAATATTAATCTTGGCGAAAGGACAGAAGCAGTAAGATGTTAACCAGTTAATTAAGTTCTTGCATGACACATGTCAAGTTCGGGACAACTTTGCACATTAAAAAACAAGGGATAAACCGGTAGTTACACCATATTAAAGCCATAATTACTTAGCTAATTGGGAAGACAGTACACATCATGAAAACATTGATTAATACTAGGATGAACAATGGGGAATATTCATCAGATAGAACCCTGTGATCTGCCTGTGTAGGAGTTGAGGCTGAGCTCAAGCGAAGCACGAGAACCAGCGTAGCCATCATCAGACCTGTACCAGCCTGAGTAACAGCTTTCTGGTGAGGGCTTCATGTTGCTGCAAAAAGCATTAATGTCTTCACCGTGCATGGGGAAGAGAGGGAGGGTTTCAATATGTGGAGCAGCAGCTTCTTCTTCTTCATCATCTTCCTGTTCCTCTTCAAGGATTCCATCAATGAGCTTTTTCTTGTCAAAGAGAGTGTAAGGTGAAGAGCATGCAGGATCGATCCCAACCCATCCGAAGTTGTGGCTTACAGATTCGCTTGCACCCGTGCTGCTACCACATGCTGATATTGAGCAATCCTGGTTTTGAAAGAAAGAACAGTAGTTTTAGAGTCAGAAAGGGAGTAAATGTAGGTTTAGAACTCTTTTTTTCCATACGAAACCAAATGGATTCTGTCTTTTTATAGATGTTTCAAGGGATGGTATGTCTCTCCTTTTCTCATTTACACCAGATAGCCATAGATGTTAAGATAGCATAGTGCACCAAGTGTTCAAGTTAGTTAATTTTTTACTGTTTTAACAGGATTTCAAAACTTGTCAGGATTAGAACGTAACTTTGTGGGAAACAGAACGAATATCAGGGTACGTAGCTCTTTCTTTCTTTTCTGAAATTTCAGGTTAGCTCTTTCCGGGCACAAAAGTTACTGTCTTTCCAACACTTCTATCATCACTTACCCTAAAACTCTTCTCCATGGTCATAGACCCGTACCCATAGTTTCCTATCTGCCCAACAGTAAGCACACCAGTTGAGGAAGATGCAGTAGAATAACCTGCAAAAGAATCACAATAAGCCATTGAAAATAAGAAGTTAAAATCTCCCTTTCTATATATCCTTTGAAAAGCTAACAGACGAAGATAGGAGTAAAGGTTTTAGAAATTAAAAAAAAAAGGAAGGGAAAAGGGAAAGAGAAGAGAGTAGAAAACAACCAGGACTTATGTTGGGATATTTGTTATTATGAATGGGATCATCAGCTTTCCAGCCACCATTCGCAACAGTAGGTCTTTGCATGGGGACATCGGTTGTGGTGAACCTTTTCTTCTGCCTCTCACGAGCCTTGTGGTTCTGAAACCAATAAAAGACATTCTTGCCTTCGATTTTCCCGTACTGTCTAAGCCTAGCAGAGATCCTCTGAATCTGCTCTGCACTTGGGGACCTAACTCCATTGTTGTAGTAAAGGTCCTTCAATATTCTAATCTGGTCAGTGGTGGGAGTCCACCGTGTACTGCTTTGCCTGCAAAGAAAGCTTCCTTTGCCACTGCCGCTACTATCTTCATTTGGATGTTGTTGGTTTTGCTGTTGTTGAGGTTCCATGATGGATGGAAAACAAAAGAAAACAAAGAGAAGCAAACAAAGCTACCAAGTTAGATAGAGAGAGAGAAAGAGAGAGTGAAGAGACTTAGAAAGAGAGATGTAGGTGAAAGTGCATGAAACGGAGAGAGTAAGGAATGGGATATAAAAGGAGAGAGGGGACAGACAGGCACATGGAGGGATGAAGAGAGGATATCAGAGAAATATCTGAGAGAGAAGGACTGAAGTTGACAGAGCGATGTTCATAAAAAGGGAAGGGACAAAAGAGGCATAGAAAGGGTGGGTATCAGTGGAATTACTTGGATGAAAAGGCATGACGAGGTATGATTAAGCAGCCTTGATGAGAGAGAGACAGAAAGAGAGATGTAGAAAATATATGAGGCGTGAAATGATATATTGGATGGGAAGGAAAGAGAGAAAGAAAGAAAGAAAGAATGAAGAGGCTTCTGAATGAATGAATGAATGCCATAATATGTTTTGTTTTTGTGCTTTAGGGGATTTCTTCCTTTAATGGAGATATGGTCCTCTTTACCACGCCCAGAAACCAGATCACAAGTTATTCTTGTACTACTTCTACTTCCTTATGTGAATCATGGGCAAAAACTGTCAATAAATTTCATGAAGCAATGCCTTCTCTAGGATTCATTCATCAGAAAACACATTAAACAAAGTACTAGTTGCATGTTTTTTCTTCTCTTTTTTCTGTTCACAGTCAATCTTTATTCTTTACTGATGTCGCAGTCTTCCATTAGTGTTTCTGTGTTCTTTATAGTACTTTGATTACCCTATCCCCCAGTTGATTTACTTTTTAAAGAATTTAAGGGATTTTGCTTCTCAAAGTTGTACTTGGATTGGAGCTCATGGCCTTGGGGGACCGCTTAGTTTCTATATGAATCTGCTGTTAAGAGGATACCTAGGTCTAGCAAGTACAGTCTCGGAAATTGAATTTATCATATGGCTAGCTTCCATGAGCAGTAAAGAAAGCAGCTTTGGTAAACGAGTTGTTTCTCAATCCTGAATGAGCAGTTTTTTTGAACCCAACTACCAGTTCATGTTCCCAGTTTCTGCTCTCTTTTTTTTCCCTTCTGCTTTGCTTACCCAAATCTTGTGGTCGATGAACACATGCATGCTTAGAACATTGCTTATTTCACAATAATGTTGAAACCCCATTCCAAAATATAACACCATTCTGCAGTGGAAAGAGAACCACAGTAGAGATCAACACCATGAAACTTTCACAGGGTAGAAATGCAAAAGAATTTTTGCTGTCAACATGGCTTGTTATAGTCCTATATATGCTGCAGGGAGCAGGAGCCCACAAAAATAAATGCAAAATGGCATTAAATAAGGGGATTGTTGGTAACAGTTTCTTGAGATTTTGGGGCATCGGTAATGGTACAGTTTACTTCATTTTCCCTTTCATTGAGTGTTCTTATTATGACTAAATCATTTATAAAATGAAATTCACATGATTCTCACATGATGAATGGTAGGTCCATAAGAAGTACATTTTTTTTTTTAAAATTACGGCAGATCGTGTCATTATATGGAACTATTACTTACAAAAGCAGACGGTGGTCGACTGATAATTCTTCAGTCAATTACTGTCCTAGGATGGATTACGAAAAAACAACCATAACCACAACCTGTTAAACTATACAGAGCACATAAGAAGTACATTTACGTAGAAGAGTACTACTGTTTGAGCAAATCTTGTGCATTACTAGCTCAT
Organism: Theobroma cacao; assembly: GCF_000208745.1. Taxonomy (NCBI): domain Eukaryota; kingdom Viridiplantae; phylum Streptophyta; class Magnoliopsida; order Malvales; family Malvaceae; genus Theobroma; species Theobroma cacao. Next base: position 870,980 of record NC_030850.1, read on the forward strand.
TTTTCATGTGAAGGAATCGAATCTGACTTTGTTATTACTAATTAACTTGTTTTTGGGAAGGTTTCAAGGTAAACTAATCAGTATAAGGTGTAGAAAAATGATATCTGCATTCTTAAAAGTCACTTTCAGTATTGTATCCTGGAACCAGGAAGATGAATCAAGGAATTAATGGTAATAATCTTCATATTTTAGTTAGTCATTCAGCCCCATTTTTCTCTTTTTCCAACTCCCAACTGCATACAGATATCCTTTCTAATCACTTTCTGTTCCTTTCTTCCAGCCATCATCTACTGAATTTTTTGTTATCTCGTGCGCAGGTGGAAGGCCTGAAAAGGCACCAGACGGGGGAAGCAACGAAATTTTGTTGGAATTAGCGTTTCTTGTTTCCTTACCCTGGAAACGTTGTTGATGTAGTCTAATAATTATAGCCTAAAAGAAAAGGAAAAGGATGATCCTGTACTTTCCCATAGGTGGGGGAAATAGAAGTATAATCTTTTCCTTCACAAGGTTTTGCTTAGTGGGAAATTTTTTAATCTCCTTGAATTCAACCTGTAACAGTCTTATTCCCTTTTTTCCACAATTCTGACTGCTGCAGCCTCTCTTTCTCTCTCTCTTTCAACCTTTTCAGATTGTGTTATTTGTTTGATTTTGACACTACCATCATGAGATTTCCTCTCCTTATCATGCAGTTTTTCTTTGCATTGGTTTTCTAGCTCCTCCCCAAACACACACACACTCTCTCTCTCTCTCTCTTCCTCCCTCCATGTGGGTTGTTGGTGTGTTGTTTCTTTGTTAAATAAATAGTATGAGTCATTCTTTCCTTGATCAACTTTTTTAGCTTCTGATTTGCTAGTGACCCTTTTTTTTTTTTCTCTTATCCAAAATCCCTGAGCTGCTTACCTCATGGGAAGTGGCCTAGTAGTGTGCAGCCGCTGTGGTACACTACCTTTTCTTTCGGGTAATCATCCCTCTTTGCTGTTATTTTCTTCCCATATCTCTAAAGATACATCACAATATCATTCCATATCTCCTCCCAATCTCTCTCTTCTAGCCCTGCTATCAATCCCCCATTTTTTTTTTCTTTTTGGCTTTCTGTCTTATTAATTCTAAGAAAGTGACTGGCAACCGTAGAGCAAAACCAACCCCAGCCACAAGCTTTTCCTTTTAGCATTCTCCTTCTTTTAATCATTTTTATTTTCTACTATATTCTTCTGAATGAAAAGTACATAAAATGCATTTCAAGCTTAAACAAAACTTACTAAGAATAGATGATAGACATTGAAGTTTTTGATAAGAGACAGTGTTAGCTTTTCATGTGTCCTAATATAAATATATACACTTGCTAGTTGTATCCTAGTTCTAGGGTTCTAGAGTGGACCCAAATTTGATGCAATTAGGGTTTTTGCCTATATTTTATATACGAACAATATTTGGTTTGGACCACAAATTTTCTCACTTCTCATCGTGCCTAGTTGCATTTTGACTGAATCTCTACCCAGGGCACAGGTTTTCAACTTTGCCTAGTTCCAAAAATGTTTTTGGAATTGTTTACTGTGCCCTCTAGTGGCCTTGACTAACTAGCTCCTACTACACGTAGATGTGGAGGGAGGGATCAATTCTCAAGTTTGCTTTTAAATGGTTCACAAATCTTTTATCTTTTACAGTTGCAGGGTAAAAAATGTATGGATTATGGCTTCCTATTTCCCCATTTCTCCTTTTTTGATGTAAGGAGTACTCCTTTGCTTCACTCTGTTAGACAAACCATCTGTTTCAGATTTGCTTCTTGGAGCCGAAGGGTTGTATGCCTGGCCAACTTTTAAATCTTTGCTTTCCCAATGATTTAAAGGGTTGGAACCTGTCTTGATGGCTAAAGCTTTAGCTCTATTCATACCTCATCATGTGCCGAAATCTCCGAAGGAAAAACATTGCAAATTTGAGTGCAAAATGATGATGAGGCATGATATTAAATCCCCAATCCTTCAAGTAATTTATTTAACAAATGCTAAGAAACTGATTTGAGTACATTGTTTTTATACTATTTACAAACCTCATGGAACATCACTCCCAATGGGAAAAAAGGTAAAAGAAAAGTACAGAATCTCATGTTCCTTGTAGTTAAAAAGTACAACCATAGAATTAAGTTAAACGGCATATAGCAACAAATGCAATCCATCAGAATTAAGCAGCTCCACCCGGGGTTAAGCTAATGAATAGGTTTGAAGTAGGGAGATCCAGTTGTGAACCCGAGGAATCATTTTTTTCAGAATGTGACATCAACACATGACCTCTAAAGTTACAGCTATATAAATTTAAGTGTAAGATCTTGTCTTCTCCACGGCTGTAAGATACAGTCCTAAAATCAAGCACGAGAATCTTGCCCAAGAGCCACCGTACGAGGGATATAACTTTTAAGTACCTAGATTTCATACCTCTCACAAACACTGTAATGCTTGATAGCTTGAATGGAGAAATAATATGCACAATAGACATACAGCAACTGATCATCAGCTGCCCTGATTCCCTGTGATCCTTCGCTTATTTGCAGGGGCTCTTCGAGACCAGTTTGAGGATCGAGGTTCCAATTGCTCATTACCCTCTGGTAATCCCCTGGCTTCCTTTCTACCCTCTCTTCTAAATGGTTGCCTCTTTACATGGCGATCAGATTTAGGTGAATTTAATCTCCTTGGTTTCTCTGCATCGTAAGACAATGGTTCAATCCCCTGCAAGTCAGGCTCTGAAGCATATCCTACTGGCCGTTTCGATTCATCCATTCTCCTGAATGTGATCGATATCCTAAGTAAAGCAATAGAGCAGCAAGTTAAATGAACAGAAACTATGGCACAAGCCTCACAACTCAGCAATAAAAAATCATAGATATCAACTTGTACCTCTTTGTAGGAACTGCAGGCACACAATGCTTAGCAATGTCTGCACCATTTCCATTTAGAACCAGAACTGATCTGAAAGGAGAAATAACTGATTTTAATTTTTAATTCCATATTGTAAACTAATAATGATTCCATGACTTGTTAGTTAGAAAAAGATAGGACCAGTTTGAGCATGAAAAGAATCTTACCCCACAGGTAGGGGAATTGCAATTGAACCGGAAAACTCACCAGCCCCCACAACCTTCAAGTTTGACCCGAAAACTATATCACACTCACTAAGAAATGACACGGTACAGAATGGTCTAACAAAATCAGTGTTGTCAATGTGAGGAGGTATGCAGTCGCCTTCTTCATAAATATTAACAATACAACTGTCAGGCACACAGGTTGGAGGCAGTACATGCCATCTGACCAGCCTTCTGATGGCCACCTTGAAGAGCTGGGGTATAGGATCTACAACTTCATTTTGAAGAATGCCAGGTGGGTTACCATTTTTGTCCTGTCACCAGAAGGTAAACATAATAAAGCTTTTCAAACCTCAAATTACTGCTTCTTGTGACTACAGTGTATCCATATACGTACTCAAGTAATCTTCACAATAAAACAAGGATAGAGACAAACCTACCATTGCATAATTGTAACAGCAACCAAATTGGATGGTTATACGTCCTTTGCCCCTCATCCACTTCTGTGGTGCTGAAAATGTGCGTTCTGTGAACATAAAAATGATTTATAATGTAAACATAACATATTGAGAAACTGTTATCTGCAACAGCACAAGGACATATCTGCATGCTGCAGATGAGGATAATGAAAAGCTACAACACTTTTTTCCAAAGACATAAACCATATTACTCTAATGCTCCATTGACTTGCTAAAGCTCATGGTGACCAGGTAACAGCAATGTTCAATTAGAGAATAAGAGAATCCTATTGACACTTTTTGCTGCATGTATAAGTTGGATTAGAGGATACAAAATCCATTAAAACTCTCACATTAGAAGACTCCTTTATAAGTTATTTATAATTATCATGATCTATGAATTTAAAACTTGCCTCTGGAATCACGAAGTGCTTCCACTAAGATCTAAAAAAAGTTTAAAGGCAGACTTACATATCAAAGTCTAACCAGTGTAATGAATGCCATTAAAGGCAGAAAACAAAAGAAGCAAAAAAAAACCCATGGTAGAAAAATGGAAGTGTAACACAAAGAATCCATTATCAGGAACATGGTTGAGTCACCCACTCGGCTGCTTCTTGGCTTGACATACAAGAGAAGCCCACTAGCAACGATTCGTAGAGAGAACTGAAATTAAGTGAAGCTTATTTTTGTGATCTAAATTTTTAACTGAAAACTTAATGTCCAACATTGCATAATAAGTAAGAGCACCAAAGCATATACCAAAATGACTTGGAGGCTCTGCTCAATTTATCCTACCACTTTGACTGTACATTAAACCAAAGAATGTTGAATACCCTGTATGCATGTGCTCATTGAAAGCTGTTATTGTTATAGTGATTCATTCGTGCTAACATACAACATGATAAATGCTACTTTCCATCACTTTTTATTGAGTTAAGCTAACATTTATAGTAAATAAAAAAAAATTAATGTACATATAACAAACTCATTAAACCTAGAAAAAAAAGAACCGTAACCAAAGAAACTACTCAAGAACACAAAAAACAGATGCAAAAATCAAAGAATATATTGCATAAGCACTCAACAGTTCAACTGTACAAAAAAGATGAGCAATCTGTAAATACTAACCTCTCAACTTTCCTTTTTCCCCCATCTCCTGAAGCGTATAAACAAGGTCAACTATCCTCTTCTGTTCCGCAGCACTGAAAATTCCTGTGTGAAGTTCAAGCCCCTCAAGAATATTAACAAACTTCCCTTTAACTCTCTCCAAACATATAAAATCTTTCTTCCTCTTCACATTCATAAACCTAATATACTCTCTCTGATCCCTAGACAATTTAGGCTTCTCAACAACCTTAGATATCCTCAACTCCCCTGTGGAAGCAGTTAAATTAACAATTCGCTTGCTTGACTCTGATTGCTGTTGCTCTTCTTCTTCTTCTGCCTCCTCAAGCTCATCTTCCTGTGCCATGTCTGCCCATGATAAACGGGGAACCGGGGTTTGAAGGGAAGGCGACCTGCTGGCAATTCCACCACTAGTGGATGCTTCTCCAATGGGTTCAGACAACCCATTTGCCTCATCTTTCCAACTACCCAATGAGTTAGTATCTTCTCCATCTTTTGAACTTCCTATTGAATTTGCATCACAATTATCATGACAACTCTCATTCAACTCTTGTGATTCTGCATTACTGGGAGTAGAAGGGATTGCATTCAGATCAGAATTGGCCAACTCAGCATCTCCTTCAAGTTCTAGGATCCCAACATGACACACAACACAAAATCTTCTTATAAGCAAACATAAACAGTAAATTCTTTTCCTTTTTATTAAAAGATACACCCACATTGCAACATCCATGGAAAAGTAAAAGAAATTTTAACAAAGAAATCTTATTTCTAATTATTTACTTTAATTCCAATCATCATTTATAAAGGACGATTATCAAGACAACATCTTTTCCAGGCCAAAACAGAATCTAACCAAAACCCACTTTTTCCAGCCCAGAATAAAATATAATGCATAACAAAAAAGAAAAGAAAAGCTAATTGATATCAGGAAATTTAGAAAGGAAAAACCCTTACTCCAAACTTAAAAGCTTAAGCAAGGAGAGGAACTGCCTTTGACATGAACAATGCTTTTTTAAAAAAAGGAGAATACCTGGGTGGAGGGAGCGGATTCGTTGGGCGAGGGTTTGGGTGCATCGGTGGCACAGATCTCTTGAAAGGAAAGGAAGCCACGTGGTTAAGAACTCGGAGGCGATCCTGAGTTCCGATGGCTGGTACTGCACGAGAAACGGGTCGTCCGTTTTGACTCGCTCGAGATCGTTCATTGCTGTTGTCTTCTGAGTCTTGGCTCGGAGAGATTCCGGTGATGGGTGGTTAAATGTTGTGAAGACAAAAAAAGGGACTATAAATATGGAAAAAAGGGCAAAAGAAAATCAAAACCCAAAATTTGTGTTGTTAGATCTTTCTTGGGTTCTACTACAAACTTGGATGTAGATGTCATTTTAAAGATTCATTAGGGTGTGCTTAGTAATTTCCAGTTTACTGGATCATGGCCTGGACGGTTTAGTTCGACCCAATAGCTTTAGATCTCGGGCTTTACAATCCTGGACCGTTAATGTTCAGGTCTGCCAGTAATGCCCCGCAAACCGGACCAGTTGGCTCTAACTTTCTTGGCCCAGCCCAATTTAATTTATATAATTCGCAAATATGTTCTTAAGTAGTTTTACCAAAAAAAAGGTTAAAAATCAAGGAATAAAAAAACTTTTTCTTTAATTTTATTTACTTCAGAACAATAATAAGGGTTACATAAATACTCTTTTAAGTATAAAAAATATATTATCTCTCACTCTTTTTGAAATGTCTTAAAATAAATTTTGTATTTTTTATATTTTCATATTAAAAATTAAAATCTACATTATCACAAATTTATAATTTTAATATAAAATACATCAAAATTAAATATTTATCATAATGTTAGTAGATATTAAAAAAATAAATATTCAAAGACGAAAAGAATATTGCAGTTAAAAATATTATTCACCAATTTCCTGTGAAATAAAAATTAGTCCAAAAAAATCACAATGGAAACTGAGATATTTTCAATTTTTTTCTTTTTTCTTTCTATTTTCTTCAAATTCTCATAGTAGTAGTAATTTTCAATAAATAAAAAAAAAGAAAAAACTCCACGTAACCTTGATGACATGGCACGAAATTATAGGGCTTAAAAGCTCCACGTAACCTTGATGGCAGAAGATAAAAAAGATAAGCACCATATCCATAGCTCTGCTAGGGAGAGAGAAAACAGAGAAAACGAAAGCAAGCAATGGATAGCAGGATTCTCCAGTTCCTGGCTTCAAAATCACCCCCATCAGCCAACCCTGTTCTCGCAAAACCTTCATCGTCAGCAACAACACATACCCTTCAGGTCTGTTTACCTCACCGACGACGGGTGGTTCGAGTTCTTTGCACAAACAGCAGCACCAATAACAGCAGTGGCAGCAGCAGCAGCACGACTAGCAGCGAGGCACCCCCACCACCATTAACACCACCAGACACCGTCGAGATACGGTTTAAGAGAGGGTCAAGGAGGCGCAGGCAGCTGCAGGAAGATGGTTTTGGGGAAGGGCAACGTGTGAAGGCAAAGGCAAATGCTGCAGCAGCTGATCCAGCTCCAAAGAAATGGGAAGAAATGACCATGATGGAGAAGGCTATGGAGTTGTATGTGGGAGAGAAGGGTCTGCTCTTCTGGCTCAACAAGTTTGCTTATGCTTCCATTTTCATTGTAATAGGAGCTTGGATACTTTTCCGGTTCGTAGGGCCTGCACTCAATCTTTACGAACTCGACTCCCCCCCTCTGTCTCCTACCTCCATGTTCAAGGGCTCTTGATCCATACCCACAATGCAATGTTTTAATTCTACGGTCTGCGGAGATTTTGTAGCAGCTAGTCTGGTGAATGATAATTAGAAAATCTACTCATTGCCTCTACAGTATCTCTAAGATTTACTTATTTCATTTATGATAAATCCCTTAATCTAATACAAGACTTGAAACCTTGATCCTCATCCCACACCCCTACCTCCCAATCCCCCCTTCCCTCTTCCTCCTAACATAAGCATACACCTTAAAATACTCTCTGTTTTGCAGAAAAAGAGTAAATTGGAAGGTTTTCAACCATATAAAACTGCTATCAGATACTCAAAGAAACAAATACAAAGCTACCTTAGCAGTTAAATGAATCGGTCCCAACCTGTAAGAAATGTCAACAACACAAGGTTTTCAACCTTTTATACAAGCAATGGCAGTCAAATTATACAATTTAGTATTAAACAAAAGTCGTATAAAGCTCTCCACAGTTGTACATTGGAAGCTCATAGCCAGTATCGTAAATAATGAAACAAAACCTATAGCAAGCTTTTAGTTTTTGTGCCAGAATGGTACACAAAAATAAAAAAAGAAGCTGACAAAAAAAACTATATGAATCAAAACCTGCATCAAATGGCAACTATGCAGCATTTACCGGCTGAGTCACAGGATCTCTCTGAGTCTTACACCTGTGGAAGAAAAAGTAACCACTAAAGCTGTGAGTTTTCTCTAAAATAAACTGACTGATCTTCCTTGAAGGAAAGTTTGCAGTGTCAGCCTATTGGCTGTTAGCCTGTTACCCTCCCATGGAGGGTCAAGGATCAGGGTTCATTTACTGACTCCCCCCTAGCCTTGTAGAGATGCACCAAAAGAGGATGTTATAACAATTACTGCCATAATTGTCATGGATATGCAATGAATCAGGGATCAAATAAATACTGCATAAGAAACCGCCAAAAGAAAGAGAAAGAAAAAACTATACATCTTGTGTATGCAATCAGATATATAGTGAGCAGTTTTCACTTGTAAAAACAACAAATCAATTCAGAAATCCAAATATTGATGGGTATAAGCCACATCAATCATATTATATTTCTGTGTATCACAATCCTAACACAATTTAGCATGTACAAGCCACTAATTTAGCTACTGACCTATTGCATTGAGCTCGAGATGCATAATTGTGATTGCTGCATTTTGTGCATATCCAATCTCCATTACGCCATTGCTTTGCTCTGATAAATGAAGGACATTAAACAATTAGTAGATCTGCAAAGCAATCCTCAGAATCTCGTATTAAAATATCATATTTGCTATATATGACTCAGAATTTTAACGCAAAAAACTACATATAAACCTGATTGAGTTTTAAACACAGTCCAAAATACCGTATCAACTATTATCAACTAAGTGGCCATCTCCTTATCATACTTCTTTCAAGCAGACAATTTATAAGAGGTAAGACAACTTAAAATAGCACTCTAAAAGCAACCAAAATTAATCTCAGGGACAGTTTCATGAATTAAAACTCAGTTACAGGATCCAAAAAGATTAAAGGATTGAAAAAGAAAAAAGGAAGATGTCATTGCCATAGTTTGACAAATGATCAAAGTATTTTATATTATGCTCATAAAAGGAATCACTAATTTGTCCAATAGAAATTACAAGCATGTATAGAAGGGGGCAACTCATTTACCCTTTTCCAAGAAGGGTTGGTGTTGTAGCTTGATGAGGAAATGAAATGGGTGCCTGCCAATTTGAAGCCACACCAGGGTTTAGACTGGGATAGGGAGGATATGCTCCAGGTTTAGGGTCACTGGTGGCTCCTACCATTTGGTCAAATCCAGGATATGGCTGCAGCTGACCATTACCCTGTAACCCAGGAAGGGGGAATATAGTAGTTCAGGAGTGTTTAGTCAAAGCATGATGGAAAAACAACATTAATCCAAAATGCACCACCAGAAACTGATTTCTTACATGCCCTGAATTCAGTCTTTTGTTATCCCAGTCATGTACAAACTCTTCAGATGCTAACCGCTTGGTTCCAAGTGCTATATACCCCAAAAAAGGAAAATAAAAAAGATGTAAAGACTCAGTTACTGGAAACCAGAACCAACCAGCAGACCAACTATAAGCATTAAAGCAAAACAAAGACAATATTGCTGCACTGGCCAGAATCAGAATGTACCTGGTGTTATAGATGCATTGCAATTTTTGCACTGTAAAAATGCTAGACTAAATCAGAAACGTAATGACATGGGATATTTTGTACAATTAGTGACAAGTACGTAGAAGAATGTTGAATGCAGTTTGGGCAGTAAGATAAGACCTGTGAACGTGAAGAGTAATTATGGAAGCCACAGTTGCAAATCCAGTCACCATTTCGCCATCCCTTAGGAATGGAAAGAGGCTGATAACTAGAATTCACATATGGAACCCCGAAAGTTTGGTTTCCAGCTACAGGCCATGTAGAAGTTGAATGAAGTCCATAACTATCAACCCCACCTACAGACCAGTTGGAACTTAGAGGAAGCGACTGCTGGGGGGCGACACTGCCTACAAATCCAACATTAATCTTTTGTTCCAGTGCTCCTGGGGCCCTGGCAAAATAATGCGAATAAGTTGGAAGAGAAGCTCCAGGCATTGCAATTGCTGGGATTGCTGCTATCTCCTTTGGTTGCCCGCACTTTTTGCACTTTTCTCTTGATGCATAATTGTTGTTAGTGCAAGCTATTGATCCATTGCCACACACACCCCAACCCACAATGCAGCCACGAAGAGGACAAGGAAGCCAATCATACGCACACCAACCAGTTCATTGCATACCAAAGAACACATACAAAAAACACAAACCACTCAACCTAATTGATACTGATTTCCTAATCTCAACTTCACAAAACACATATCAACATGTTCAGTGAACAGGTTGCATTCATGAACAGACAACAGTAAAGGATATGCTTTTGCAATGGCGAATTTGTCTACAATTGATATATAAACAGTCGCTTTATGGCAAATTAGCAAAACTAAAGCAGGAACAAGTTCAAAAAAGCTCCCCAACCATTGTTTAAAGATGAAACATTGCAAATCTTTACTTGGGAAAAGCAATATCTTATCTTGACATGCCACTTGTTCTATATCAGCTAAAATTCCAACTTATTATCAAAACTCAGAACCCAGATAAACCCCACAACGAAAATGTTTCCAAAAAGAACCCCATCTAAGATATCTATTCATAAGTTCAATAATTGAATTACAACAGAAGAAGAAAAAGAATAAAGCGCAAAACCCATATAAGTCAAGTAGTCAACACAGCCTAGAAGAGGAGTTAACATAATAAAAAACCATTGGAAGAGAAGAGGTTTCTGAGAAAGGTATAAACTTACCAGTACAGATCCAATCACCAATACGCGGAAGCCACTTGGAGTCAGCTGGAGTTTTGGTGTCAACAAGAAGACGAGGCTGCTTACATCTGTTACAGAAACATCTAAAAGCGTAGTTCCTGTTCCTGCATCCGCTGCACTCCCAGTCTCCTCTTCCTTCACCCATTCTTCCCCCTCTCTCCTTAACTCAAAGGATAATACTCAAGAGGTATGACTAATGAGCTTCTTGCTTTGGGAGCTGAAGAAAAAGAGAGGTACCCAGCAGAAAACTAAAAACTGCTGCAAATTATATTGAAGTCTTGGGATCGAACGAATTCAACCAATATAGGAGAAAGCGAAAATTCTTTCTCGGACAGGGCCTAAACAAGCGAGAGAGATCAGGGCCATCAGGCTAATACCCTTTCTTGGGATTAAGGCATTAAGCCCATGTTTCAAGGTGGTATAGGCTCTGTTTTTGGTTTCAAGACTCCGCCAGACCTTGTTTGGGCCCAAGAAACTAGCTTCCAAATAATCTTTACATTTAAAATCCAATGGTTTGTTTGTATTTCTCTTAAAATGAAAACATTTCTTTAAACAACGATATTAACAGGTACCATGGATACTTCTTAGAAAGTAACATCAGATAATTGACTAAAGCTCCATGATAAATCAAATTTCAGCTCAAAATTCGCCATTCAATGGCGTCTTAAAGAAAGATTTCCGGGTCAGAATCACTGGCGCCTCAACTTGTCTGCTTGCCTGCTTGCACTCAAAGTGCAAATCGGGAGGTGAGGAGGCAAAAATAAAATTGGCTACTCCACTCCATGCCGTTGCAGTGGGTCTTCACTTCTGGATAAAGCCAAGGCTTGAGTGCTGGCATGACTCAGAGGCAGTCCAATTAAAAACTAGGTAACAACATAATTCTAAAGTTCAACTTACAGTCCAATCAGCTCTCCAGAGGTAACAGCAGATAAAGGAAACATGGCCAAGCATGTTTTTGTCCTAACTCCAGTCTCCACGTGCTAGTCATTGTCTAGTGAGAAACGGAAACATTCTTTTTCCATTTTCTTTCGGAGCACGGAACCATCTTTATCCTTATTAATCTTTGGTTTAGTGTATAGTGTACTCAGACACCTTTTTGATTTCATGGCACACCAGTTGTCGTCTTCTTTCCTTTTTTCTTTCTTGTAGAGAAAAAACCTGCAAGTTTACAACTTTATGATGCCTGGACTGGAAGGGTGGAACTCCTCATTCTACAACAGTGAGGTTGTGGATTTGTGGTGTGAGCCATCGAAGCATTGATGCAGAAAGCATAAAAGCTGAAGAAAGATTGAAAAGCCAAGATGAACTCGTTGTGGGCGTTTTTAGCTTCCCTTGCCCTGATTCGCAGCATTCTCTACAACTACCTGCCAGAAAAACTGCGCTTATACATCTCTTCACGCTTTGAGGAGTGGACTAGCCGTTTCACTACAGATGTGACCATGGTGTTCCGCGATAATCAAAGCTCAAACATGAACCAACTTTTTCAGGCTGCAAATCTTTACCTTGGAGAAATACTTCCCACCATTTCAATCCCTCGGGTAATGGTAGAAAAGACTGAGAACGTCAGGAATCTTAGCTTTACCATGGAGAAGAACTCTGAAATGGTTGATGTCTTTGAAAATGTACCAATGAAGTGGAAGTACTTCTCTGAATATAGCCAAGGAATGTCCAAGCACGAGATCAGATGGTACGAGCTGTCATTTCACAAAGAGCACAAGGATATGGTTACCAGGTCTTATTTGCCACACATCCTGGAAAGAGCCAACAAGATCAAAGAGAGAAACCGGGTGGTGAAGCTCCACACGGCTGCTCATGATTTTTGGACTCCAAAACCTGTAATAATTCAGCATCCCATGACGTTTGAGACCTTAGCTATGAATGGTGATCTCAAGAAGATAATTGTGGAGGATCTTGACAGGTTCATGGACAGTAAGGAATACTACCAACAGATTGGCAAAGTGTGGAAAAGAGGGTACTTGCTTCATGGGCCTCCAGGCACTGGAAAGTCTAGCTTGATTGCTGCTATGGCTAATCATCTAAACTTTGATATCTATAATTTGAATCTCTCAGCTGTATCCTCAGACTTGGTTTTACAGAATTTGTTGCTTAGCATGGCCAATCGTTCCCTCCTTGCGATAGAAGATATAGACTGCTCCGTTAAGCTGCAGAATCGAGAATCCAAGATAGAGCAACCTATAAAATATCAGCAGCATAACAAGGTTAGTCATGATTATTGTGATATAATGCAAGTTATGCAATCATAACATGATATTTACGTTTATGGCGATTGAATAACTTCTTCTGAAATGTCCAAATTTCCATATAAACGAAAAATTCTTTTCTTTTCTTTTCTGTTTAACTTGTGAAGTAAAATGTGCAGTTCACAAGCGATTTAAATTGTACTTCTAAATTTTAAATTTAACTATGTCCATGCTTCATGCCATCTTCACAGGTGACACTTTCTGGACTCCTGAACTTCTTTGATGGTATTTTCTCCTGCTGTGGGGAGGGAAAGATTTTGGTTGCTACTACAAATTACAAGGAGCGGATTGACCCTGCATTACTTCGAGCTGGTCGCATGGACATGCACATCTACCTGACCTACTGTACTTTCTCTGCCTTCAAGCAACTGGCTTTGAAGTACTTAAAGATTTCTGATCACAGTCTCTTTCATCACATTGAAAAGCTTCTACCAGAGGTTAAGGTTTCCCCTGCAGCGGTAGCTGGTGAACTGATGAAAACTAGGGATCCTAAGGCTTCTCTCGAGGGCCTGATCAAGCATCTTGAGAATAAGGTAAACAGGAGAATTACTTTCCATAGGAACATTAGCAGCTATACTTCGACTTAGTCCCTTCTGGACTGTTTTTCATGATGACTTTGTCTTGATTTACTGCTTGATGAGTGCCAAATAACATGGCTTCTATGGCTATGCTCTTAATTAATGTTACATGTTATCTTCCTCATGTTCAATGTGATTGATTTGGAGTTTTCTGCAGTTGCTTGCAGATGGCAATTCTGAAGTTAGTCCTGGGCATCCTTCATCTCATCCATCAAATTGCCTGGTCGAGGAATCTTCAATTTCACTTCCTTTGGCATCCAATGAAACTAATATGGACAATGCAAAATCTCCAGGTCCCAACCCAGATGTTTCAGCCGATGAACAGAAGGCCACAAAAGAGTCAAATTTAACTGAGAATGGACCTCCAGAAGAGGATAGCAACAACTCTGACAAGAAGGATTTGCTCCAGGGCCAATCTTCCGGAAACAATATCCTAGAAATCATTGAAGACATGGAGAAGGAGCTGTTGAGCAACAAAGAAGCAATAATAGCACTACTAAATAAATCCACTCTGACTCTGAATAGACTGTCCAAGATTAAGTCCAACATATAAGAAACTGACTAAATCTCTCACAGATGCTGAGGCCAACTTGGAGATCTTTTTGCTCAAAATATTAAATGGGTTGTGTTGACAAAATTCTCGTATTCACATATTGAAGATGTTTAATGGTAATTAAAATATAATAGTTGAAAAGGGATCTTGTAATGACACTTTGCTGATTCACTAATCCACTTCCTTGTTACATGGAGCATGCCTCTTTTCCTTCTGTCTTTCTTTCCTCTTTCTCCCTTTTACTTTATACTTTTTAACATTGTTGCAGTCCATGGAAGCGCATTTTATAATTGATGAGTGATCTGTCATTACTTTTGATTTCTCCCATTCAATACTTTGTAGCACTTTAGTAACTTTGGATAGGTTTAGCCTCTGTTTTGGAATTCTTTGCTGTCTCTGAAATTTCTCCTTTTAGTATATATGCTGCCAAAACCATAAGCCACCAACTGCAACTACAGATACAGATTAGATTCCTCTCCAAGGATCAGGCAGCCTCTTTTGTGGTCTTTTCCTGTATGACTGCTTCTCTGGTTTACTGTTTTATTAGGCATGATCATGGCAATGTCAGAGGAGTATTTAAAACAAACAGACGTTATAATTGATGTTTAGCTTCACCCAGATTCTTGTCAACTCAAGAATCAAGTCCAAAAAGATTCAAAATCTAAAATTTGAAAGGTCTTGGGCTTTAAGCAAGCAACTTCCATTCATTTTCTCTTCTGCGTAAGTTTTTCAACATTAAATTTGAACCATCCTCTTGTTTATTCTTCTAAGCTTCCTCCCCCTTGCTAACTAATCCCACTGTTCATTCATAAAACCTTGTAGATCATATTTTCTGCATAGATCAAAGGCGCTGGCAGACGTCAAAAGCAAGATAAAAGAACTTTTATAAACAAATTACTCTAGCTTCCACCCAGGATAAAGTGAAGAAGAAAGTGTTTTTGTGACCGCGACAGGGTAACAAAAGGAAATTACGGGGAAAAAGAACAGCTGGAAAACTAAAAAGAGGCCATCGTTTTCGTCCATTTTATGTCAAAGCAAGGAGCCTTCGATGCCTTCCGATCCATTGACTATACCGGTCTTACTTTATTATCAGCTTGATTCCATTTTGGCGTACCGTGGCTCCTGCGTGGATGGGGTCACACCCAGATATTATTTTAATCTACATTTTTTATCAAACAAGACGTGTTGACATGAAAAACGTAAGCCGGAACGTTGCTGTCCCTTTCTTTCAACTTCATGTGTTTTGACAAGGAAATTTCTCTGTCACAAACCGGACGGCGGTGAAAGCTTCTTTTCCTTTTGCGTCTCTCGTTGTATAAAAAATTGGCCCAGACCCCAGAGAATCGCTGCAAGTGAAAGGAAATCGACAGTCTAAGACTTGCTATGGCATCAACGCTGTCAGTGTTGGCTACTTTCACCATTATCCGCAGCACATTCAATGACTTCATCCCGAAGGAAATAAGAGAGTACTTGTGGAGTTTCATTCGCCGTTTCTCATCGGAGTTCGCCTTGGTTATCGAAGAGTCACACGATGGGTCAAGCAACCATCTTTTCAAGGCCGCCATGGCATACCTTGGTAGCCATGTGCTGTCTGCTTCATCTGCTGCTGATTCTCCCAAACGGCTCACTGTAGGGAAGAATGAGAATGTGAGGATGTTCACTTTTGGCCTTGATAGACACTCGGAGATTGTGGATTTCTTCCATGGTGTTCCCATGAAATGGAAGTACGGTTCCGATGTTAACACGAATAATAATCAACTGACATCTGAATCGAGGTGGTATGAGCTCAGTTTTCAGAAGAAGCACGCTGCGATGGTGAAGAGCAAGTATCTCCCTCATGTGGTTGCAATGGCGAGAAAGCTGAAGAACCAGAACCGGATGGTGAAATTTCATAGCATCAGGCGTGAGAGGTGGTGCTCGAGTGCTGTCAATCTAGAGCATCCCATGATATTCAATACTCTGGCCATGGATGGAGATCTCAAGAAAGATGTCATCGAGGACCTTGACAGCTTTATCAATGGCAAGGAGTACTACAAGAAAATTGGAAAAGTGTGGAAGCGTGGTTACTTGCTTTATGGTCCTCCAGGAACTGGAAAATCAAGTTTGATTGCAGCCATGGCAAATCATCTGAACTTTGATATTTACAACCTGAATTTATCTGCAGTGAACTCGGATTCCTCCCTCGAGTATTTGTTGCTTCATGTGTCAAATCGTTCCATCCTTGTCATTGAAGATATTGACTGTACAGTCAAACTACAGAACCGGGAAGCAGGAGATGAAACAGCGAGTTACCAACATGTTCAGGTTATTCGGATTTCCCTCACTCAATATAAAATGCATATAAACTTAAAACTATTCTGATCTTGAAGATGAGTGTCTTTAGTGTTTCGAGATGTTTCTGTATTCCGCTTGAGTGTTCATCTATTTGTTTTCTAGTTATTCTTAAAGATTTAGGAACTTTTTGAACTAATTAACGTGCTTTCCCAAAATTTGTACATTCATGATCATCATGACTTGGTTCTTCCCTTTGTTGGTGAAGGCTCTTAAACTTTATGTGCTGTTGCCATTTCCATCAGGTGACCCTTTCGGGACTTTTGAATGCCATTGACGGCCTATTGTCATGCTGCGGAGATGAGAGGATTATTGTTTTCACCACCAACTACAAGGACAGAATTGATCCAGCTTTGTTGCGAGCAGGTCGCATGGACAAGCACATATGCTTGTCCTATTGCACAGTCTCCACCTTCAAGCAACTCGCAGCCAACTACCTTGGCATTTCTAATCATGATCTCTTTTGTCATATTGAAAAGATTATAGAAGGGATTAAAGTTTCTCCAGCTGAAGTTGCTGGTCAACTGATGAAGTCCAGAGATCCCAAAACTTGTCTGAATGGCCTAATTCAGTTTCTAGAGAGCAAGGTAACTCAATCTTCAACCAATTCATGTTGATGTCATCAAGCTCCATGATGAGCTTACACCTGAAAGTAGGTAGACCATGGATTTGTGTCAATAAAGGAACACCAGAGAAAAACCTAATGAGACCACCACCACCACCACGCACCCTTATTTTATTTTGGATTGTGTGGCTTTACATGGCTGATCTGCATTTTAAAATGACTTTGCTTTGGACAAGGCATATGTCAGATGTCAGGTTTAAGCCTCCTATTGGCTACTAGAATTTTGCTTATTCAAATTGGCCTTTCAGGATTAGAGTATGGAAGTTTCATGGAAAGCCAAGCTATATAGAAATATTCTTAGGCTGATAGATAGCCGAAAAGAATGGTAATAACCAATTTATAGTTGTGCGATAGTAAATGTTAACCTGCATAGGTTACTGCTAAATTTCAATGTCATGTGCATGATCAGACCCTTGGCATGAGAGACTTGCAGGTTAAAGAAGTTAGTGAATTACTACTATTTTTGTTCGTAGCTCTATTATGCGCTTGTAACAATCATCCCTTGACTTGCCTCCATCAGGCATCAGAGGCAACTTCGGAAAGAACAAAGCCGGAGGGAGAAGGCAGCAGCAATCCCAAGCAGGAGAAAGGATGTAAAAGCAAGGCCGCCACTAAAACTGATATGACAAACGGTGACTCTCCAAATCATAACGCAATTACATTTCTAGCAGTTGGTTCCAATCCAACGACAGCGGGTGAGTATACAGTAAAGGCAGAACTAGCACCTATCCTTCGAGCTGTTCTTTTAAAATATGGAGACATCGTTGCCAACAGCCTATTGAATTCAATGCAATGCCGTTCATCTCTCCTGGAGATTGCCTGTGGCATTATCCAAAAACTACAAGCAGTGAAATTGGAAGATGTGACTGAACTTGAGCTTCAGTCCATGCTTACAAGTGTTTCTGATTTGGAATCCTTGAAGTTGCAAATTAGTTGGCTCCATAAGAGACTAGATGAAATTGTGGAGGCACTGCAACTAGTCAAGCAGTCTTCCACCCTCAAGGAAGACATGAGCAAAAATCTTCAAGAAATTGTGGAATTGGAGAAAGAGCTGGAAAGTTGCGACATACAAAAACCAGAGCAACAAAAGAAATCCCTCCAAATTCAGGAAATGAAGGCTGTGACCGAAAAGCTTTCCGAAACAATCTCAAGCACTGAGTCAAAACTGAGTTATTTCCAGCAGAGGTCTTTGGTGGATGGGCTGCTCTGATTCATTTTTTCTCCACTTGCATCAGAAGCAGTGACACTTAGTCTGGTTAAAAAGGTTTAACAGCTTGCCACTCCTCCTTACTGCTACCCATAGTTACAAACTCTCTTGTAATTTACAAGTAGTAGTAGTATTTCTGAGGTGCATGCCTTATTATGAAGAAACTTACTGCATCACTGCTTCCTGAGTCACTTCACTTGGCGTCTCATAGAAGCCCAAGATCTCAGTTCGGAACGTTGGCCTAAACTGGCTCTCTTCTCCATTTTGTTTTTCCTACCCATTGGGCTTCCCTTCCGGACCGCCCTTCTTCTTCTCCTCTTCTTTCTTTCTTTCTTCTTCTTTTTCTGGTGGACTTGGCTTCTCGGGCTGCAACTCGAGGACAACACTCACCTTCTTGGATTTCCTTCATTGGGGCACTACCCCATTGGAGCCCACTTCTCCTTTCGCTTCTCCTTTCTTTGAAATAGCAAAAAAATAAATAATAAAAAAATCTTTTATTATAATATTTTATTGTATTGTGACATTTTTTCTTCATATCAACAACAGGTTACATATAACAATAAGTAGTATTTTAATTGGTAATAATTAGTCAATAATTATTTATAAAGATTTATTTGATAATAATAAAAAATATAAAAACTTAATTGAACAAAATAAAAGAATAAATACTTATTTAGATTTTTTAAAATAGTTTAAGTGTTTTTCAAGCTTTTAATTTTTAAAAAATATTTTAAGAATTTTTTAAGTTATCTCAATAAAATTTTCATATAATTCAATAAAGATCCATAATAATCAAAATTATAAACATTTTAGTAACTTCATAATTTAAAGAAGGGGAAAAATTGTTTTTCCTTTCTTTTTTTTTATTTTACTAATGGTAGCTTTTCACGATTAAACTATATCAAAAGAGAGAAAAATTAATTTAGTTATAAATTACTCTATTGTTTTAATAATTATAACTTGGTTATAGCAACTTATAGTATTAATAAATTAATCTTTAATATTAACGGTGGATTTAAGATTTTAAGTGAGAGGAGGCTAAAGGATAATTATATAAGATTATGAATATATATAGCTCAAACCTTATACATATAGTAATAAAAAAATTAAATACTGAAAAGCCTAATGGGTGACTGCCATCACCACCTTAACTCCGTCACATTCTTTATATTGTTTTTTTTTTTGTATGATCTTTACTAGTTATTATTTAAATAAATTCGGGGTTGATTATGTGTATCATACCTATCATGCTCTAATCAAAACTATATCTTTACTAATTTCAAAATTAACACCTTTAGTTTCAATATTAACACAAATATTCTCACAAAATATTTGTAATTATAAAAATGAGTAAGAATTGATTGTAATCGAGTAAATCAATTAAATCGATTGAATTTGGTTAATTCAGTTTAATTTGTTTATTGCTTTATATAATTTATTCAATTATTTCTATTGATTTTCAGTATTCATATTTAACAATCAAATTAATCAAAAAACTAATTATTAATATTATATTTCATATATTATTATATATAATATGTTTTATATATTAAAAAATATTTTTTTAATTTATATAATATAAAATGTTAAAAAAAATAGTAAGACCGACCAAATTAATCGAATATAAAATCGACTTCGATTATTTTAAAATATACCTCTATTGATTCTATTATTTTATTTTAAATTTAATTTTTGAATTTTTAAAATTAAACCGATCAAGTGTTCACCCTTAAATTGTCTTATTATTCAACCAATTACTAATTACTAGTATGTTAAACAATTAATCTTATACAATACAATATTATTTTTTTGAGTAAAATACTCTACCACTTTTAACTTTTAATCATAATTATACATGGGTCAACTATTTTGTAAAATAGATATTTCATTTCAAACAGTTAAACGACGTTAATATTTAAATTTAAATGTATAAAATACTTTTTTTTTTACTTTTTTATTTTTAAACCGATCAACGATGCTCCCCCAATTGATCATCCTGTAATTAAATCTGGTTCAGATTCAATCAAATTTTCAAGGAGCACCATAATAGGTGCTCATATGGGGATCTCGATCCAGTTAGATTTGGCACTTTTTTATTAAATCCGGTCATGGGGTGGTTAATTGATAGTGAGGTGGTCGACAACCAGTGGTAAGATAAAATTTTTGTAAAATTTTTATAATTTAGTAATTTTTAATAATGTCATTTTAATAATATCTTGTTATCAAATTAACAAAAATATTAACAATTGACTAATAAGTAGACTTATATATGTAATGAAAAATATTATTTTAAGATGAAGTATTTATTTTGAAAACTAGTAAACATGCATATAATTATGAATAAACGTTGTAGGTGTTGGGTTATTTTACCTTTATTTTTTTTAGCACTATCTTTTGTAAAATTTATTCATTAGGTAAATCATACCGTTACAAATTAAAGAAACACGTGGCATCGTCAGATTGGTTTATTTTCTAGTTATCCATGCTGAGTTGGACATTTTTTTTGTTCAGAAAACGACAGATAAAGAAGATCTTCCCCTCTTACTTTCGAAGCAAACGACAGGCCGCCTTGTCCTCCTGGCTCCACCTGCGACGTTGTCCGATTCTCCACAAGAGTATCATTCTTCGGCCGCATCCCGACCCTCCATTTCGACCCGAATCTCAGGGGTCTAACGGCGTATCCGGCTCATGCATAAAAATTATCAGGCATTTTCTCCAGATAGGATAAGTAGAAGAACAGAAGATGCTTGAACTTTGTCTTCAATCTGATTCCACGTTAGATTCTTGCATTGTTCAGTCGTGTCTATCATCACCCTGAAAACCCCATTTTTGTTACCTTGTTGGAGCTTTGGCTTGACATAGCAACGTCGGATTACTTTTTTTCTGTGGTGGATATTCGTTTCTATGTCTTTTTTTTTTTGAAGAATACAGCTTTGCCTGAAGCAGAAGGGATATCTCAGACTGGATGGGAGGGAAGGAGGCCGAGGCTTCGAAACCCAGGGGCTTGTTTTGGTGGTTGCTAGTTTTAATAATTGGAGCTCTTGTAGTAACAACAGCTGTACTAACCATTTTAAGGGACTTCCATTACTTCAAGAAAAACCGACCTCCAAGTCACCCCATCAGCAAGAAATATGCTGATGCTCTTGAAATAGCTCTTCAATTCTTTGACATACAAAAATGTATATAACTTTTGATTAACTTGCAGTTGCTCTACTTCCCTTTTCCTTTTCCCTTCTTCTGGGTACTTACGTTTATTATTTGCTTTTGCAGCTGGCAAGTTAGTGGATAACAGGATTTCTTGGAGAGGGGACTCAGGGCTGCAAGATGGTAGCGAAGGGAATTTGGATTTATCAAAAGGAATGTATGATGCTGGGGATACAATGAAATTTGGGTTTCCAATGGCATTCACTGCTACAGTGTTGTCATGGGCGATTCTTGAGTATGGTGATCAGATGAATGCTGTGAAGCAACTGGGGTATGCGCAGAACTCGCTTAGGTGGATCACAGATTACCTTATCAATGTGCACCCTTCTGAGAATGTGCTCTATATCCAGGTAGTGTATTTCTTCTGGTTTTCACTTTGAAGTTGTGATTCTTTTAAACGGATTTATTATGGATAGGGAAACAGCAACGTATTGAAAAACCTTTAGGCAATTTGGCATCTAAGTTGTTGTATATCTTTCTATCTGTGCTGTTGTAGGTGGGAGATCCGGAAGTAGACCACAAATGTTGGGAAAGACCTGAAACCATGTCAGAGAGAAGGCCTCTAATACAGGTTAACACATCTTTCCCTGGAACTGAAGTTGCGGCGGAAACAGCTGCAGCTATGGCATCAGCATCCCTGGTTTTTAAGAAAATAGACTCTGATTACTCGAATTCACTCCTTACCCATGCTCGGCAACTGTTCACCTTTGCTGATACTTTCAGAGGTTCTTACAGCATCAGTTTTCCTCAAGTTCAGAAATTCTACAACTCCACAAGATATGGAGATGAACTGCTGTGGGCTGCTTCGTGGCTCTATCATGCTACACAGGAGGAATCATACTTAAGATATGTAACTGAGCTAAATGGGAAAAATTTTGCTAATTGGGAGAGTCCAACTTGGTTCAGCTGGGATGACAAGCTTGCTGGAACTCAGGTATAATCATGATGCAGAGGTTTTCCTTTTTTCTTCTCTGTTTATTTTAGTCAAGTACTTAATATAGTAGTAGGCAAAGAGATCTCATTAGTACTGGTTCGACTAAATGGCTTAGAATTCCGAGTTCTACAAAAATATGGGACAAATCCCGATAACCTTAAAAACATTGGTTAAGGTAAGACAGTTACCTTATTTTTGCAATGTTGATTGCAGGTCCTTCTGTCCAGGATAAACTTCTTTGGTGTCAAAGAAATGTCAACTGTTGAGAACCTATGTCTTCAGATGTACAGGAAAACAGCTGAGGCCATCATGTGTGGTCTTCTACCAGATTCACCAACAGCCACATCGAGAAGAACAGATGGTAACTTTCCTATATGATTTTGATGGTTCTCCTGTTTAGTTGAACCTTCAAGCCAGGGGGCACGTGCTCTTTGCAAGCTGCATTGCTGGAGTCCAGTTTCTTCCCTCTTTAATTATAATTTTTACAAATTACAATCTTTTCTAGATAGCCAAATCCATTTAGGAGTCCATCTCTTGTTTCCTAGATAGCCACCATTTAGGCGTTCATCACTTGCCTTCTTGATAAAGAAAAAATGATTGAGCTTTGTAATTTTCACCACACCTGTTTCACCTGAAAAAGCATTTTATTGACTCAAATTGTGCTTCAATCCTATTTCGTTCCTTGTCTAGTTCTAAGCTTCCAACCAAGTATAGCTTTAAACTTCTCTCAAGATATTGTTAAGATATTTATAATCTATCTCTTATGCCGAGGCTCAAACCTCAATAGCTTCTTCTTCACAGAAACTAGAAATAGTAAGCAATAGTACTAGTTTAATACTCCGAAAAAGATCCAAGGCCAAGCATAGGCTTAAACCGTAAGCAAGAGTCCTCTTACCCTGTTACCAGAATTGTGGTAGGTTTACAGATGGTAGTATGTCCATTAGGATGGTTGAGGATATAGATCTGGCATACAATGCAGGTCACCTATCACGATGTCAGTTTTTAGGTCTTCTTCCATTTGATAGGGTTCTGTGTTTGGCTCTCCCCCGGGGCCCTTCACCTAAGATTTAGGGTATGCACTAATTTGGTAATATAAAAGTTACTATTAATTTGTACATTGTCTTAAATCTTATGGTATGTTTACAGCAGCCTATCGTTACAGTTGGAAACAACCTTTCATTGTAGGTGGCCTGATATGGATCACAGAATGGAACTCACTGCAGCATCCTATGGCTTCTGCATTCCTAGCTATAATTTATAGTGATTACATGCTCACTTCACAGACTGAAACATTATACTGCAGTGGGAATTCCTACAAGCCGGAAGACCTTCGCAAGTTTGCTATGTCTCAGGTAGACCTAAACTGGTGGCAATGCAAGCCGTTAATTCCCCTATGCCAGTTAAATTCTCTTTTGAATCAGTAGTTACCATTAGAATCAAGAGTATCTTCTCTATACCAACAGAATGATATTATAGAAGATAGAAGGGAACAGAAAACAAACCAAAAATAAATTTCAATTCTATTATCAGTATTGTTTTCGACTATCAAACAGGAATTCAACTAAAGTTGATGGTAAAGTATTAAAACAAAGTTGAACAATGTGCCTGCTGCAGTTTGGATGAATTGCAACATTTCATAAAAAGTTCTCTACTGCAGTTGGATGATGGATTAGAAGCCACTGCCCTTTAAAGGGCTTCAAAATAAACCTTCAGGCATTTGTGAAAGGACGTATGCAACTTGGGATTTAACCATTGCATCTCTGTGCTTCTCCTGACCAGTTATGGAACATTATTTTTCAGGCAGATTATGTGTTGGGAACAAATCCAATGAAGATAAGCTATCTAGTAGGTTATGGGAGTAGCTACCCCCAATATGTACACCACCGGGGAGCTTCAATCCCAGTGGATGCTGACACCGGCTGCAAAGACGGATTCAGGTGGCTGAATTCAGACGATCCCAATCCAAACATAGCTTTTGGAGCACTTGTTGGCGGTCCCTCCCTGAATGATTCTTACTTGGATTCTCGAAACAATGTGAAACAGGGTGAACCAAGCACATACAACACTGCCCTCATCGTTGGCCTTCTCTCTGGCCTGCTCACTGCTTCATCTGTGGCTAAATCTTACCCATAGAACGACTCTCATCCCCTGTACAGTTTTGAGCTGGTAAATAGTTGTGAGATGCATGAGAAAAGAAAAACAAACACTTCCAAACTTTCTCTGAGGTCCAAGAGAGCTTTTCCCAATGCCTATTTCCTTGTTTCTGAATGGAATCTTATATCTTCACTAATCTTCTTTTGCTTGGTTCTCATTTTCAAATGAAATACAATAATAAATGATTTTATAGGATGGTAAAAAAGGCATTGTGATCAGATTCCATAATCACCCTATTTAAAAACTAAAAAAATAAAAAATTCATTATTAAAAAAATGGGCATTTTGGGTTTTGTCAAAATTTTGTCAAAATAAGTCAAAAGAAATAAAAAATAAAAATATTTGAGAAAGAAAACTAGAGAACTACATTTATTAATTTATTTTGAAATAAAGTTTTTTTCTTTTTTTTTTGGTTAGTTTATTATGCATGAAATTTAAAAAACAAATTTTTATTGAAAAAGAAAGGTACCAAAGAGAAGTTGCCTTAGCTGCCAGACGTCTCCTTGGTTAAAAAAAACAAAACTTTTCTTTTACAGAACCGCGTGGTAGAACGAAGACGAACAACAACATTAAGTGCCCTGGAAGTATCTTGTGCAGTCAACCACACCCTATTCCTTTCCATTTCCTCCAATCACAAGGTTCTCTCTTTCTCTGCATCTTCTCTCTTATGCTCTATTCCAATCCCAGAAAGGAGGAAAATAAGCTTTTTGGGTTCGTCTTTCCTTGCCCGCCTTACAAGTTTTTGTTTTTTTTTTTCTTTTTAGATGAAAATGTGAGATTTTTTCATTTCAAGCTTGAATTTTTTGTGCTTTTCTGCTCGTAAGTTTTGTTTCTTGTCCTTTCTGGTGATGGGTTAGGGTTAGATTTTTGTTTTAACGTGTTTTTGGTGTTTGATCAGCGAATGGGTAATTCGAATTAGGGTCCTTTTTGGTAGTTTTCTGGCTTATCTTTATGCCATTTTGGTTTTCTAGTGTTTTGTTGGTTCAGATCGTGGAATTTGTTTTTTTTTTCCTGCTTTGATTAAGGTAAAGATGTTGCTGAATTTTTTTGCGCTTTAAAGGAAAAAATTTTAAAAAAATTGTCTTCTAGAGAATGTCAAGGAATTCTGCTAAATTCAGCATAGTGTGAGGCATTATTTTCTTCAATCTGAGACATTTCCTGGAGCAAATTTGTGTTTTTGGGAGCTCAAAGAAACTTAATAAAGTTAACTTGAAGATATGGGTACGAAACCTTTTTGATGTTACAAGAGGCATGGTAGTCATTTGAAAAAAGTGATGCTAGCTTAAACGTGGTCCTGGTTGTTTAATTTTCATGCTGGCTTTGGAAAACATTATCATGATAGATATAAGACGTTCTTATAGTATCTTTAGCCAGTATAGTTTGAATGGAATGGTTCAACTGGATATGGACATTGCTATTGCCTGCTACCATCATTAATAATGATGCTGTGATTTGGAAGTTAGTGATCTGTTGTTTGCACATTGATGCGTTCTATTTGCATCTTTATTGTTTGTGTTGTGATTATGAGTTGTTATGCTGTTAAATGTTGATGTTCTCTTACCTAGTTCTTCATAATTTAGGAAAGGGCATGGCAGCTGAGGATGATCTTGACTTGTCAACACTGCAGTCTAAGCTAAGTGAAACTCATGAAATGTGGAAGCAGGAGATGGAAAAACGCCAAGGCCAAGTAGATGTGCTACAAGCCAAAATTATGGAGGTAAAGGCTTGCATACAGGGGTCAGAGAAGGAATCAAAGAAGGAGTTAGATGTTCTTTGGCGAAGGGTAAAAACTACTGCGACATTATTGACCTACTTGAAATCAAAAGCAAGAGTAATGGCTGTTCCTGATTTAGCCCATAAATCATGCGGCATCAAACTATTAGAAGGAGTGGGGCTTGTGGATAAAGAAGGTACACCATTGTCTGGTTGGTCAAGGAATGTTGATCTTTCTTCATTTGATTGTCCTGATGAAGAAACATGGATTGGAATTAGTAGACAACAAGGTTCTTTGGATGAACAAGATGGAGCCTATATTGGCGAATTAATCAAGTCTGTGCAAATGGTCACGGATGTAATGGAAGTTCTTGTTAAAAGGGTCATCATGGCTGAATCTGAAACTGCTATTGAGAAAGAAAAGGTAACTTTAGGTCAGGAAGAAATTCAAAAGAAGGCATTCCAAATTGAGAATATGTCTTTAAAGTTAGAAGAGATGGAAAGGTTTGCTCTGGGTACAAACAGCATTCTTAATGAAATGAGGCAGAGGGTTGAGGACTTGGTTGAAGAAACTTCTAGACAGAGGCTACGAGCTGCTGAGAATGAACACGAGCTTTCTCGTGTGAAGCAGGATTTTGAGTCCCTGAAATCTTATGTTAGCAGTCTCATTAGTGTAAGAGAAACTCTTCTTTCATCAGAGAAGCAATTTCAAACCATTGAGAGGCTCTTTGAACGGTCAGTATGATCCTTGGATTCTTTGATTTCCTTGACTACCCTTGTTCTTGATTCTTGAATGTTTGTTCCTTTCTCTGAAGTGTATAGCATGAGCCAACAAATAATATGAGCAGTATTTTTTTGGATATGTCCATATCAGACCATGCAAATTGTATTAATATGGCACTTGTTGGTAATTTATCTATTACTATACTTGTTGGCAAATAATAACATGGACTTCCATTTCTTTTCAACCATCAATAAGGTGTTTGCGAGAAGGTAGGTTTCTTATTCTTACTCTGCTTTATTCTACATAGGAACCCAATTTGGGAATCCCTTTTTTTTGGGATAGTATGCAATTTTAGGGCTTATGTAGGTTTAAGCGTGAACTTGAATTGTAGTGCATGATAGCAGCAGCTATTTTAATACATGCAAAACTGCATTTTACATTTGAGCGGGTAGGTGGATGGGCTGGGGAGTGGTGGTATTCAACACTAGTTTTGCATAACTTTCTTGTGCACAAGCTCTGGTTTAGTTGGAAATCTTATACAGGAGTCTGTCTTCATTTTATTGTGAATCAGGCTAGTTGCGAAGACAACACAGCTTGAGGGTGAGAAAATGCAGAAAGAAGCTGAAGTTCAAAAGCTTATGGAAGAGAACGTGAGGTTGACTGCCCTTCTTGACAAGAAAGAAGCTCAGCTTTTGGCCATGAATGAACAATGCAAAGTAATGGCCCTAAGTGCTTCAAATATATGATCTGATCTGATTAGCTATTTTGTTCTACCGCCTGTTGGCCTGTGGCACCTGGTAGCAAACTTGATGACCAGACGGGAGAACTGTTAAGGTGGGACAAGCAATGCCTGCAGAGGGAAGTTTGTGACGACGGATACTTTATTGAAAGTGTAACATTATGAAGAGAGCAGTGAACTTGAATTAGTGCCATTGTTGTGCTTTTGAAAATTGGACCATAAAGTGTGAATGCATATTGTTGTGCTATTAGAACACGAATTCGGTGTATTAATGAAGTTGAAAATGTCCATCTCTCTTGTAAGTGGTAGAAATCTCATTGTGTTTTGTCAAACACCCTCCCCTAACCACTAACTACCTTCATTTTTTAACTTTAAATCATAATACCCTTTATCATATAGAAACACAATGAAAATTTGTTTTCAAGATTCAAACTGTTTTTTACGCTTTTTAGGCTGGATGACTTGGATTACCCATGTAAAGGAAAGGAAAGAAAGAAGGAACAACTTGGATTACGGGCAAAACTACTATTTCAGGACAAGATTCATCATGGGCATTCTTTGTTTCCAAGCTCAGGTTCTTAGTCGAGTACCTTGGATTGTATGCTAACGCTATGCCATTGTTGACATGTCAACTTGTTTTCCTACTTGTTGACAAGAAGTCCCTTTCATCCATTTTAGATTGTAATGCAATCGCTATGCCATTGTTGACATTTCAACTCATGTAGAACATGCCGTATAATCCTGGAAACATTGATCAAATACTCTCATAATCCATCAACCCTTCAACACGTGTCCAACATTTTTGCTAGGGAACAGTGGGAGAACGAATGAGGATGTTGATATTTTGACGACTCCAAGGTACAGCACATCTTCCAAGATGGCAGCTGACATGGCAAGCACAACAAAAAGAAAAGGCCCAGAATTTCTTCCATTGTTCCCTGTCAAGAAATCTAAAGCCCCAATTTCCTACTCAAAATTGATCGAGCAAATCCCCAAATCTGATACCTGAATTTAAACCCTTCATTGGCTTTTGAGCCCACCTCGACTGTCTGCTGAAATGCCTCACACAGCTACGGAAACCCCAGCTGAAGATGGCGGGTCTGCTTCAAAGCCACAGCGCATCATCAAACTCGGCAAAACCCCTGATGATAGCGACAAAAAGGTCCTCTTTTTCATCTTCTTCAATTATTTTTGGCGGCTTTTACCTGCATATCCTACTAAATCAGAGTTCCAAAATTTCTGGGTCTTTTTACAGTTTTTAAAAAGACTATACCTTTTGCATAGTAATTGGGGAAGTCGTAGTAGTAGTAGTAGTAGTTCTTTAACGCTTTTGAGATCATTATTTTTGTGGGGTTTTGAAGTCCCTAAGAGCTGAACTTTTCTATTCCTAATTACAGCTAAAGCAAAATTATGGAGTTTGACCAAGTCAAGAGCTTGGAAATGTTGAACTGGCATTTTGTTTGTTAGATGCTTAGAAAGATTTTTCCATTTTTGTTGAACTCTACCTCCATTATGATAACATTATTTGTTTTGTACATAATAATTTGTAGAGTGCAAACAGGAGACTTAAAGATATTGAAATTTGTGTTCCCATAGTATGTGGAACTATTGCTTTTTATCTTGGTCGAAAGGCTAGTGAGTGAGTATGTTTTTCCATGATACCAATTTTCTTTTTTCTTGCCTCATGGAAGAATAATGTTAACTAGATTTATCTACTTCAATTAGGTCGCAGTCCCATAAGTGGACTGTTTATGTGCGTGGGGCAACAAATGAAGATCTCGGAGTGGTGGTAAAGCATGTTGTGTTTCAACTGCATCCCAGTTTCAATAACCCTACAAGACTTGTTGAATCACCACCTTTCGAGTTATCAGAGTGCGGTTGGGGTGAATTTGAAATTGGAATTAGCCTTTTCTTCCACAGTGACGTTTGTGACAAGCAGCTGGATTTGTGAGTTGATTGTTTGGTTTCTGACTTGCTTCACCGGATGAGGAGCCTTGTTTACTAACTGGGCTTCAATATTTGCAGGTACCACCATCTGAAATTGTATCCTGAAGATGAATCTGGCCCGCAGTCGACCAAAAAACCTGTTGTTGTGGAATCATACAATGAGATTGTTTTTCCAGATCCTTCTGAGTGCTTCTTTTCTCGTGTGCAAAATCATCCAGCTGTTCTT
Organism: Theobroma cacao; assembly: GCF_000208745.1. Classification (NCBI taxonomy): domain Eukaryota; kingdom Viridiplantae; phylum Streptophyta; class Magnoliopsida; order Malvales; family Malvaceae; genus Theobroma; species Theobroma cacao. The sequence continues at coordinate 900,978 of NC_030850.1, forward strand.
GTGCCGCGGCTGCCTGCTGGGTTTAGCTTGCCTGCTCCAGGTAAATTGACTTCTTTTGCCTTTTTTACTGGACTTTTTTTCATTAAAATTTCTGTGAGGATCAGTTTGCTTGTTTTGCAGTACCATTTGAAAATATGAATGAAAGGGGAAGGGGCGATACCAAAGATCACCCACTCAGTCAGTGGTTCATGAATTTCTCAGAGGCAGATGAACTTTTGAAACTTGCAGCAGCTCGTCAGCAGGTTAGTATTGCTCAGTTGCTTTTCATTTTGACAATTTGCTTGGTTGAGCCTCTGAAATGTTCATGGTGTTTATACTTGCAATTATACTGCTAGTTATGAATAGGCATGCCATATGCTTATGCAGAAAAGTCTAGCAAAATGTACAAGTTGAAGTATCTTTTAATCCATAGTGTAGTCACTTACCTGTTTTGTAGATATTTTATCTGTACTCTGATATTTTTATACAAATTGTTGAGGCATGTGCAGTAACCTGCTATCTTGGCTGTGAATGTGGGTCTACTCCTTAAGCTTTTGGCCTGACTTCGGGCTTTTATGTTCCATTATGCATGTCTGATTTAGATATTTGATGTAAACACTCTTTTATCTTTCATGAACTTGTGGGACAATATCGTTTGACAGTTTATACTGCATGATAGGTACAAGCCCATATTGTTAAGCTGAGACGACAGTTGAGTGTGATTGATGGGATGCCTCAACCATTGAAACCGGCCTCCTCTTATGAATGTACATGATCATGATTAGGTTATTGTTGGAGTTCACTAGTCGAGTTTGTATTGGGGAAGACAAAGTGAACTGTGACAGAAGATGTAAAGATGTGGATATCAATTGTAGCAACCTTCTTTATAGATTTAGTTGTAACTTCCGCTCCTTAAGAGCACTGATTGTAGCTAAGTATTTAAACAACTATTGATGATTGTGTCAACCTGAAAAATGAAAGAGAATATATGTGCAGCTTTCTATTTTATTGAAGAAATCTTCCTTGATTGTTGTGGGCTTGTGGCACATGTTATACTTATGTCTTTTATGCTTGATTACATATTTTGCTGGTGGTCCTAGGAATCCTATTGCTATTGTTATTTGTCATCTATGATGATTCATGAAGCCCATGGAAATTACCATCTTGAAAAGAAATCGGAAGTTGTTTACTACTTGCAGAATTTTAGTCCTGTTCATGGAATGTGAAATGGTGATGATGGAAGTAAGCTTTATTTAAGTGGGAACTAAAAGCGATCTTGAAGAGAAATGGTTCAAGAGTATGGAAGTTATGAGTCTTGCTTACGATGTTTCAGGTTACATTTACAGCATGCTAAACATTTCCTCTTCTGTAAAAATGGACTTGATTTTGGATGAACGAGGGTGTAGGAGTTAAAAAGGACTTGGGGTAACTTGTCTGAAGTAAGATATGAGGTCAGGAGCAACAGTTTATGTGTTGTAGCCTGGACGTGACTTTATGTTTTTTGGACTTTGGTGTGCAGTTTCCTGCAGTGCAGCACGTTTACTTTCAGTTGCTTGAAATTGTGTTCGAGGACTTGTGAATGGAGCTTGATGGGGCACCTCTGCCTTCCATGTGGGGTTTCAAAACTAAGCATTTTGTGTGTGTTCCAGTTCGATTGCATCCGTTTGTCCTCGCCTGCATTCCAGATATATACGAGCCTATTGATTTGTATCAATAAAGAAATCTTTAAGCTTTGGTCTGACTTGACCAATATATAGGAAGAGAAGCTGAAAGCAACTAGATTATAATCATTTGACCTTTGTTCATTCGAGTTTAGTACTCGATGATTGAGCTTTTGAGTCATGATATACATTATTGCTCCATTAGTTAACATAAGCTTAATGTCCCCACACCCCAATTGATTCTATCCTAATTCCTTCCCAAGGAACCAAAAGAAATAAATAAACAAAATCCTCATCCGATCATAGAGTCAACTACCCTTTTGTTTTATCATCATAGTACAGGGAAGATGGTGTGATCTAGATATGTCTGGTGTTAAACTGTATCTGTCCTAGTTGAAAGTATCATCAAGCCTCCATCTGATAGTTACTGACTCCACCTTTAACACGAATAGAAATCCTTTTGCTCTTATTTGTTGCGTCGCTTAATTAGTGTTTCTTCAATTCATAATTTTATGTCAAGTATTCAAACATGTGACGTAAAATTATAATATCAGAAATAAAACACTGAGTGAGACAGAATGTGTCTTTTTCATTAACATCGGTAACTAACATAAATGGCTGACTTAAGGAATGAATTTTGCCAGAGATTTGTTAGGGAGAATATATATTGGAGTATAGAGAAAAAAGAGCAAGCAATAGAAATGCAGGTAGGGGAGAAGGTTTGAATAGAGTAGGTTGGCAATGACGAAGGATGTCACTGGCACTTGTGATGTTGGGCGGCCTTACGTAGTTATGTTAATCATTTCTCTTCGTCTCTTTTTAAGGCATTTTCACGACAAAAGTAACATGGCCTTCACATGAACATCATTGGATGTGGTCGCCAATCGCCGTGTCACTGATTCAGGAAAAAGAAATGCTTGCCTTCTGTTTTTGATCAGGTACCCATAGGCCATAACCAGTGGCCTCGCAGCCATTGAGGTATTAGCTATCAAGATGACCCTTTTACCTCAGTGAAAATGATGGCATAGCCTATCTATTTCACTCACAGGGCCCATCCCAATTCTAAATTCCACATCTGGTTAAGGTCATATCACTCACTAGAAGTAATAAAGTTAGCTACGAGCCAAAATTTGTTCCGGGGTTTTGCACGCAAGATTACGTGCGTTTTCTGTTATCTGAAAGAGAAGGATACAAATGCAGCTAGCAGGGTAGGTTCGAAAGCCGGCTTTTGGCCCTTGAAACATGGGAAACATGTCGTACGTTAGCTGAATGAAAGGCTGTAAGCATTTTCCAGTCTATCCTGTACTTTGATTATTGAGGGTTTTCAGAATTTTCATGTTTCTGGCAGAAGCACGTGGGCAGTCCCGTAAGTGTTTTTGAGAATTCTACATGAACTCCGCAGCAATAAGTTCGTGCCCCATATGCTTCAGATCATACCCTTTAGGCCTTAACCTGGCAAGCCTGAAGATTTAAGTGCTGGTTGATGCAATCAGAGTATGCTTACTTGCGAGACAGCTTGCAACTTTGTTGATAATGGATAATAAGACCTAGGGGTGATGTTACTTTTGCCCTTTGAGTTGGTGAAATGTAGGGCCGGAAACCATGAAAAAGAATTGGTATAACCTGGATGGAAGAAGGGGGGATTCAGAAGGAGAGAATTGCCTTGCTTCCCTTTCGATGACACTGTGATTACGTGGGCCATGAGCCTTGTTGTTGTTGTTGATGGAAGCTTTCCAAGCAACAAAAGAGAGGGTCACCAGGCAGCGCAAATTTAGCCCAGCCAAGCTAAATGCTGAGCAGGGCCAAAATTTTGTGTTGAGTGGGACAAAAGAAAAACTGGTTGCTTTGATTTGTATTGTGGTCCTTAAACTACCGGAGATCGGTTCCTTGAGTTTGACGAACTCCGAAAAACAACGACTAGTATATAAAGGAAAGGACCAAATTTTGGACATTTCGTGACTTTGGGACAAGCATTCAATGCCCTTCATGGCCTATGTTCCCTGTAACAATCCTCATCTTATGTTTATGTACATTGTACCATGAGGCATCAAGATTGGATCAGTGCACAGGTCTCCGGTGGTCCTGTAAAGGTTCCAATGGAACCAGCACACCGTTCAGTTCCTTTTCTACCAAGTTGAGACCTATCTATGGGCTATGGTAAATCCTGTAAAGCACTAGTATGTTGTAATAATTTATGTAACAAACGTAGTGCTTTCTATGTCTGGGGTCTTCCATTTGAGATGGAATAGAATGCCATAAACGGTTTGCTTGATAGGACTCAGGAGATCTCTTGGTTGCCACTTCCAAGGTACACAGGCACCGTTATTCTCCATATCAGAAAGACAAAACTGATGCCAGCTGATAGCATCAAATCATTGAATTTGGTAAGAAGTTGGCATAATTGGTCACCACTATTCACCTAAGTGATTTTAAGTTTAAATTTTACGAATTAATTTAAAAATAACCTTGAATGCATGATTTTTAAAAATATGATATATTTGATTTTAATTTAAAGATTAAACGAGTTATTTATTTCAAATTTGATCAAAAGAAAAGAAAAAAAATCTTTGAAATTTAAATAAAATTAAAAAAGTATGTTTAATACTTTTTCTTTCTTTTTCGGTTATATTATACCTCAAAATTTAAGCCAATGGTCAAGTTTAGGAGTTGGAACTTCCTAAATCATATCAAAGAGAGGGAAAGGGACGTTTTTTTATTATTATTATTAACTTTTCTGAGAGAAAGAGAGAGACATTGACACATTGTGTACCATGGCAACTGGAATATAGATAATAATGAATTTTCTCAGCCTTAGAACAAGGTATGTATCAGAAGAGACAAATGCTGGAAAACTTGTGAAGGAAAACCAGAGAAAAAATGGACCCATGTTGTCCTTAGGAGAGGCAACAGGGTAGGCTAAGCCCCATTGGGATTGGAACCTGCATGCCTTTACATACGGTCACCTCCAATTCATCCTTGGTCTGTTCATTTCTCCCACATAGCACATGACTTTGTTCAACACAAAATTCTCTCTTCCCACGCTTTCCCCCCCTATAAATACCTCTACATACCTTAATCCTTCCCCCCCACCTTCATACCAATTCTCTCCGTTTTAGCCTCCTTGTTCCTTCCCCCACCACCAAGTAATCTTAATTCTAACAAGATGGCTATCAAGAAATCAAACAAACTACCACAAACAGCAGCTATCAAACAGATTCTGAAAAGGTGCTCAAGTTTTGGCAAGAAACAGGGTTATGATGAAAGCAGCCTTCCTGATGATGTACCCAAAGGCCATTTTGTTGTGTACGTTGGAGAGAACAGAAGCAGATACATAATCCCAATATCATGGTTGGCTCACCCTGAGTTTCAGAGCTTGCTTCAAAGAGCTGAAGAGGAGTTTGGCTTTAACCACGACATGGGCCTTACGATTCCTTGTGAAGAAGTCGTTTTTCGCTCTCTAACAGCCATGATCAGATGAAGAAACTTTAGTCGGGGGATTGAAGAAAGATGTATGAAGTTGCTTTGCTTCCATTCTGGGTCATTTACCCTCATTCTTATGTATGATGAGTGGTTTTTCTGACCATAACTTATTGACATTTTGGTCTTCTTATAGTTATTTACAATCTGTACATCCTGCATGTACATAAGTTGTATTTGTCCCTCG